>NC_061116.1:65981505-66111117 GCF_002878395.1 Capsicum annuum | reverse complement strand
ATTCCTATTCTACCCTTTAGCATCAATTTTTTTATTCTTTTTTTTTTAACTTTATTTAAAATCATCATATTTTCATTTAAAAAAAAAATTCATAGAACAAATTTTTCATAAAAATATAAACATTATTCATATAATAAAATTTTCATAAAAATATAAACATTATCTTCTAGGAAAAAAAAGTAAGAAATATATAAGCTAATGATGATCTTTATGGAGTAAATTAGCATAATAAGAAAATTAGTTTTATTAATAATAATCAAAACTATAATATTTATTTTACAAGTGAAAATAATAAGTAATACTAATTTTATAAACATATTTCAATGCAGAAAATACAAACAATAAATGAAAGAGATAAGTCTCTAGTATCACCCCGAACTATAGTCAAAGTTGTTACGACACACTCCAACTTCACAGGGGTCCTATTATCCTCTGAACTCAAATTTAGCGTATTTTTATCATTTTTTTGTGCTAATGTGGCACCTTTATTACATAAAATGAAACCCACATCAAAAGGGTTACACCATCTAAAATGATTGACAAAAGGTATCACGTTAGCTAAAAAGATTGACAAAAATACGCTAAAATTTAGTTTAAGGGGTAATAGGACCCCGTGAAGTTGACGTGTGTCGTAGCAAATTTGGTCATAGTTCGGGGATACTAGATATTTTTCTCGAATAAAAATAAGGTCAAATTTTAAAGATTATATTTATTTATATAAATTATAAAATATGTAATACTCTATTAATGACAATCACAGCTTATTTACTGATATAGACAATAGATAATATCGTTTCTTATCACTTCATCCCCATACTAAAAATAAATATTTTAATTTATCTGCTCAATTTGTGAAATCAAGAGCATTGTATTATATTTTTTTCTACCCTTTAGTGTTAAATAACTATATAAAGTAACAGTATAGACAAATTTAAAGTTTCAAATTATCATTAATAAGGTTAATTTAACAAAATATACCTCTAAGTAAAGTTTTCTTAAGGATTGTTTTTTATCAATAAAAAGTTAAGTAATACGAAACGAATTTAGTAAGAGAGTGATAAAACATGAAAATATACGCACATGCATGTACATATATATGTGTATATACACACTTAGGGGTGAGTTGTTTGGAAATAAGTTATTCCAGGATTACTTATTACAAAATAAGTTGTACTAACATGTATGTCTGATCACTTATCTCATCACTGTGGTATAAATAGTGCGACAAATAATTTTGAGACTACCTAATACATCTAATTAAACTTAGGATAAATAATCATGAACTTTATCTCTGAATTATTATAATCACACCTCACACCAAACGACTCTTTAATACATATAATACTAAAATAATGATTTTAAAAAATAACATTGAATTTTGTGATAAATTTATAAAAAGTATTAATTTGCGTATAAAGTTAATAAACTTAAATAAAATGCTATAAATATCCATGTTAAAAAATATTCATTACATATAATATAAAAAGATATTAAATAAATATAGAATTAAAATTACAAGGACAAAATGGACATTACATGAGATACACGGGGGAATATAATTATTGTTCAATGTTGAGGGGAGAGTTTGATTTTTTAATCAAAGTTAGGGGTGAAAATGATTTTCACCCTATAAAACTCTAATCACCTCTCATACTATTATTATTAGTAAGTAATTTGATATTTATAAATATTTTATTCATGGGTCAAAATTTCTTTACCGAATCAAATATCATCACATAAAATTATGTGCATTGGCTGACTTTAATTTTAAAAAAAAAAATCGAACAAAGCCAGTTTTCTCTTTACCTAATTTGATTTTCCAGTGTTCTCGTTCTATTTAGATGAAATATTTAATATTTGGGAAATCTAACATTAAATAATACCTACATTTTTTCCCGATTATGAAATGCTGATGATATGGGAATGACCACGAAGATGGATGAGTGAGAGAGTGTGTTGACCCGAGACTTGGAGTGTACAAGTAAAGTGTGAAGAAGTGATACGGGTATCAAGAGATCAAGGCCATTCACAAGGAGTCAAGCCCGAGAGCTACAAAGTCTACAAGCTATTTTTATGAAGATAGAGGTTTGTGAGTATGTTGTACACTTACCCAAAGGAATGTACATGCTAAAGTGTGAAGAGGGACCTTGAATACACTTCAAGGCAACCTTGAATACACTCCAAAGGCACCTCAAACTTAACGGCATTGTGGTCTTTTGATGCTTCTCTTTTACACTCCAAAGGAGCACTCTTTCATTAAGAGCAATTTGGTCTTTATGTAATAACTATAAAGAGACATTTAGGCTTATATTTTTCATTAGTTGTTGAATGATATTGAAAGACATTTCTATTGAGAGAGAGTGTTTTAGTGTAGGGCTTGGAAAAGCCATTGTAGTGTAGGACTTGGAAAAATTATTGTAACTAGGGTTAGCTTTAGTGTGGATTCACTTGAGTTGATAATCCGGTTTAGAAAGGTTCGCTCTTTGGGGTGCTTCGAGTCCTTTTGGTGTAAACCTAAGAGTGTGGTGTTTCAATTTCAAGCTTAAGTGGGTTTTGGTGTTTGATATACACCTTAGTTCCTTAGGTATTGTAATTGTTATGTCTCATTGCCTATCTTTTCATTTATGCAAGTTTTTGTGTTTTTAGCTTCTAAATCTGTGTGTACTTTGCTTCTAGTGTGTTTGTTTCATCTTCATCTCTTTTTTTTAGCTATAGTTTTGGTTATAGCTTTTTTTTCTATACCATTTGATATCAAGAGCCACGTTTTAGAATTGTTCCTACAATTCTAAGTCTTGGATTGTTGTTACCTTGAGAAAATCAACACAAAAAGAGTGTCAAAAATTTAAAAATAAAAAAAATTTATTCTTCACGTTTTTGTACTTGGGCAGATTTTTGAAACTTAGATCTAGGTAATTTTTGTGTATTTTGTTAGTGTCTAGTGCTAGATCCTTATTCCCTAGCACTAATAGAGTCTAGATATAAGATTTGAGCCAAATTCGGGTTGTTTTGAGCTTTTCACCATTGTTGAGCTTGTGTTTAAAGAAAGTGGAGGTGGATCTCACTTTTGGGCTATTGTGGTTGTGGCGGTTTGAGCTAATTTTGTGATATTTGTGTTTGTCTTGGCAAAGTGACCTTAGATCTTAAAGAAAATTTAAATTTAGAGGTCATTTTCCTTGTGGTCAAACTTGATCAACACTTGAATGTTCTTGGTGTTCTTTTTCATCTTCATATCTTGTTGAGGAAGAATATTCAAAAGAGAGTGTTTGATCTTAAAAAGGGAGGAAAGAGAGTGTAGTACTTGTTCAAGCACCTTCTTAGTCATCCAAAAGAAAGAAAACAATAAAAAGGAATGAATAATCAAGTACAAGTGCAAATGCAAGTACAAGGAGGGAACCAATTCAATTCAAACTCATTTAAACTTGAAAAAGGGCTCTAAACCTTGCATTTTACCCCCAAAATCATTCATACACTCTCTTGGTTGAAGAATTGACCGAAACTACAAATTGAAGACCAAAAAAATTATAAAATTGACGTCCAATCACAAGCTACCACATTACCACTTTTGGGACAACCGAATTTGAGTTCAAATTTTAGTTTCCTAGTTTCAATTTGTTGATTCTTAGTTACATTTTGTTGATTCTATCACTAATTGGCAAACTAGTAACTATCTACTAGGTTGTGAATTAGTTTAGAGTCCCTTTCCTTTCATGTTATCGTTCTTTGTGTGCTTTCTCATATTGTGATTCGTTGTGTTTTATTGGTTCAAGTCCGAAAGCAAATTTTCTTTGAGTCAACTCAAACGAAAATCTATTTCGAGAAAAAGTAGACTCATCCCTCAATCACTCACGAAGTACAAGTCAATTTTCAACACTTGTGAAACCAAGTGTGAGGTAAAATTGAGAGTGAGTATAGTGAGGTTATTTGAACTAACTTGTTTGTTTGTTTTGTAGGTTTTTTTCTATTTTTTAGGTACCATGACTGTCAATAATTTTAATGCCACGTTTGATCGCCTCAATGACCATTGTGCTAGCTTTAATGCCAATTGTGAAGATATCAAATGACATATTAAAAAGATACGCCAATTGCTACCCAAACTTTTCCCATAAAATTCAATACCTCATGTCCAAACACCTTGTGATGAGAGCTTCCCAAAGGAAGAAGTGGGCTGCTCCGACCCAAACCAAGGAAAAAAAGAATGTGATCAAGAACTTCAAGGTAAAATAGCTAACTCTTACACTTTTGTGCATGTTAATGATGATTGTGTGGCTAGTAGCCCATTGAGTATGAGTAGTAGCTTATCTATTTGTGAGTCTATTATTTCTTTTTCTTTTGATGATGATGTACATGTCATGAGTGTGGATACACTAGTTGATCCTATTTATGACCGAATTGACTCTTCTTGTAAGATCAATTTATATCCACCTAGTGTTGAAACTATTGAATTGAATGATAGTACGTCATCTTGTGGGAGTTGTGTTGATTAACTTGTATACGAAACTAGTCCACCACTTGAGGTTATGTGTGTTGTAATTAATAAACCTCAAGTGAGTGAAAAATTTAAAAATGTTGGTCAAAATGATAGGAGTGAACCCGTGAGCTTGCCCTTTGGTAATGATTCTAATGTTTGCTGGCCTCATAGGGATAATCATGTGCTTGAAACCTTTTTGAAACTTGATAATGATCCTTTAGAGAGTAAACTTGTTTGTTCCAATTCTGCCCATGGGATAGATCACTCTCTCTTTAGGTATAATATCTTATTTGAAGATGGTATAATCACTCCTAATGAACCTAGTAGTGAGAATGGCGTTGAAGGTATAACTTGTCTTGAAGGCGCTAGCCTATATGCTAACCCACTATGGTATGACAACATTCCTTCTAAAGATGGAAATCTCTTCTTGAAAGATAAAAGTACTTTTAAAGGTAAGGAATGCGTAGTCTTAGAAAGGAATAACCAATTGGGTGATGATACCTTTGAATTTCTTGAATATTTAAAAAACCCAATAGGCGGTTGTTCCTTGAAAAATAATTGCAGATGTGATTCTTTGTATGACACCCCAACTTTGTTTGATAATTATGAGGATGAATTGCTTGCTTCTTATGAAGATTTAAACAATAATCCCTTTGATTTTGGTGGTGGTATGTGTCTACTTGAGGGTTCCTCCATAAAAGGAGAAAGTGTCCATTGCTTGGAAATTTCTTCTTCTTCTTCTTCTTCTTCTTCTATTATGTGTGACCTTATTGTTGAGATTACTCGTGATGATGATGTTGAAACTAGTAGTGAGTACATATATGAGGACACCTTAGATGAGGTTGACTTGAGTGATAACTTTTTATACTCTCTATTTTCTTTTGATGATGTATATGCTGTTGTAGAGAGTATGTCTTTTAGTTCAGATAAAGATTACGAGAAAGGGGAGTGTTTTCTAGACCCGTGTCTATGGCCACTCTTCCCATTTGATCCTGGTACCATCTTAGGGTGGGGAAGCGTTACTCTCGGCTTAGGTGCATTCCCTCTTGATGTTTGTCATAACCAAGTCCTTGCTGCATTCGTCAATGGCTTCCTAATGTGTAACACGAAGGACTCTTGGTTATATGTTAAGTATGAACCACCTTGGCATATTGTTGTTATGTATTTTGCTACCTCTAACCCTCATGCCATGAGGATGTGTGCTTGTTTGTCTTCTCTTAATTTTTACAAGGTAAGGTTTCAAGGTAGAATCCTCTTCAAGAAGGGGAGGATGATACGGGGACGACCACGAAGATGGATGAGTGAGAGAGTGTGTTGACCCGAGGCTTGGAGTGTACAAGTGAAGTGTGAAGAAGTGATACGGGTATCAAGAGATCAAGGCCATTCACAAGGACTCAAGCTTGAGAGCTACAAAGTCTATAAGCTATGTTTATGAAGATGGAGGCTTGTGAGTGTGTTGTACACTCACCCAAAGGAATGTATATGCTAAAGTGTGAAAAGGGACCTTGAATACACTCAAAGGAAGCCTTGAATACATTCTAATGACGCCTCAACTTAAGGGCATTGTGGTCTTTTAATGCTTCTCTTTTACACTCCAAAGGAACACTCTTTCATTAAGGGTAGTTTGATCTTTATGTAATAACTATAAATAGAAATTTAGACTTATATTTTTCATTAGTTAATGAATGATATCGAAAGACATTTCTCTTGAGAGAGAGTGCTTTAGTGTAGGGCTTGGAAAAACAATTGTAGTGTAGGACTTGGAAAAGCCATTGTAGTGTAGGACTTGGAAAAGTCATTGTAACTAGGGTTAGCTCGAGGGTGGATTCACTTGAGTTGATAATCCGACTTAAAAAGGTTGGTGCTTTGGGGTGCTCCGAGTCCCTTTTGTGTCAACCTAAGAGTGTGGTGTTCCAATTTCAAGCTTAAGTGGGTTTTGGTGTTTGATATACACCGTAGTTCCTTAGGTATTATAATTATTATGTCTCACTACGTATCTTTTCTCTTATGCAAGTTTTTGTGTTTTTAGCTTCTAAGTCCGTGTGTACTTTACTTCTAGTGTGTTTGTTTCATCTTCATCTCCTTTCTTTAGTTATAGTTTAGGTTTTAGCTTGTTTTCCTATTTCATTTTATAAGAGACAAGGAGTGTTTACTATCTCACTAGATATCCATTACATACTATCTTATTGGTAATACACATTATTTCAATTGAATTTAGAATTTCTTTTATAGGAATTTAACAATATCACTTCTTATAATTCTTTATCGTGATTATTCTTTTTCTCATTGAAATATAATTTCTAAGTATTATTGTTAGATCCATATTAATTATTTCATATGATATAATTGAATTATCGAAAAACTCGAAGCTTAAAGAGAAATGTAAAGAAAAACCATCTTTTGTTTTTCTTAATAATTATGGAGTGATATTTTTATTAAAACTAAAAATAAATACTTCACCTCTTTCAAAATGAATGCCATTTTTTTATTTGACACAAAATGTAATAAAATAAATTAAAGAATATTTTTGAATATTGTGATTTTAAATTAAAATTATATTAAATATATTAAAATATCTTTTATCTTGTGATTTTAAATATATCACGTGAAAAATTTAAATTAAAATACTATAAAATATAATTATTGTTTTAGAGAAAAAATAGATTAAATAAAAAAATAAGTAATGCTTTTTTGAACGGTGTAATATAAAGCAAAATTGAAAGATGGAATGCACACCCCCACATAAAATTTCAAGATAAGATTGCCCACGCACATGAGGAACCATTCACCAAATATTTGAGGAAAAAAGTGGAGAAAAAAAGAATGCAAAGTGAAAAAGGTCACTACTCAGAGGGTAGGACTTGCTGATTACCTTGGAAGTTGAGCTCTCAATCATTTGAGCATCTTACTTTCAAATTCATAATTTGACAGCTAAAGTGATTATCTATTTTTTTTCTTCACTTTTTAGGGTGTACTTGCAACTTTAATTAGAATATTTTAAATTTTAAAATTTAAGTCTTTAAACTTGTAATTTTGACATTTAAAATTATATTTAGACGCTATCTGGAACATATTTTAAAGTTTTGTAAGTGAAAATCTTTAAAAAACATTTCAAATTAGGCGTCAAATTTTATGAAAATATTTCAAAATGAGATTTTCTATATCCGATCAAATTTAATAACTGATCAGATATTTAAAAATAAAATTTTATAATCTACCATCAAGATTTATGACCAATTACAAGCTTAGATGTTTTTTTGTATGACCAAACTGTTGGGTTCAAGGTGTATGTGAATGGAAAATGGAGGAAAAAATGGTGGGGAGAAGAGAGACGCTAATTTAGAAAGTGTAGTCCCAAATTAGAAAGTTCACTCATTTCTTCCACATTGATGGGAGAAGAGAACTTGAAAGTGTTTATAATGAGAAACACTAACTCCACATAGATAGTGAGGCAAGAACTAGGTGATGCCTCTCGCCGTCGTCGTCATCGCTCGCTCGCCTTGAATTTGGATTTGTATTTGGAAAATGATCGATCGATGAGATCTAATTTTTTAGAAAAAATTTATTTGGAACTTGTTTACAAGTGAAATGTTAATCCAAAATCTGATGGAATTAATTTTCTCCAAATGCGGGCGCATTTCAGGTACAATTCTAACGCATATGCAACACACATCACAAAGGAATGCGACCCTTCGAGAAAAGGCACACTGTTTTGCGCCGTAGCATGACATGCGACCGCAGACGCAGAGTAATTCGAGACCTGTGGACGCAGTTCAAACGCAGATACGCACTGGAATGTGCAGAACGTTATCTGCGGCCGCATCTCCAGCGCAGTTCCAACGCAGGGACGTGACTGTAGCAAAAAAGGTGCCTTTCAACTAAACCAATGCATCCTTTCTGAAAGGATACACTTAAGGCTATAAATACCTGATATTTTCCTCAGGTATTGGAATCAATTTTGACTGCAAAAACTCTCTTATTATTAACAAAAACTCTGTGTGATCATTAAGCTGTTGAGTGAGTTCGTTAAATCCAACAATTTGAGGTACCGCTATTGTTCGGATTGAAGGCCATTTTATCCTGGGAGGAAGATTTCATAACCTCGGGTACAGTGAGGAAAATTATTCCGACACTCCGTCAAGTCGGGGGACTTGACCTTACAAATTCTGTTTCATCTTATTTCTGAAAATAAACATACTTCTTGGATAGATTATCAGTACTCCTGTGTTGAAGGTGTTAAAGAACTTCATAGGTGTTCTTGTTTATACAGGAACTTGTGTTGAAGTTGGTGTTGCATTTATACAGATTCTTGTACCCGAAACACAATAAAATAACAATCTTAAGGAATAAACCTCAAAATCTGTATTGTTTATTTTTGGATATTAAAGCTTTAAGCTTACTACTCCATTTAAACTTAACTAGTGATTAGAAGACATAAAATCTTCATCACAAGTTAAAGATCACTTGGTTGATGATTGGAAGTCATAAAAACTTCATCGTTAACTAGAAACAAGAAGTGTTTAAAGTTGTTTCAATTTTTTAATAAGTATTTCAATATACTAAAGGTACTGTCTTGTGGTGACAGGAAAAATAACTAACAAAAGTCAAATCCTAGATGCGGTTACGACTGTGCAGGCAACTAGTATTGCCTTAACAAGTCGAGCAAATGCTCCGCAACCAATGACACCTGCGGAGAAGCCCAAAAAATTTGTGAGCATTGACTTTAAGAGATGGCAGCAGAAGATGTTCTTTTACCTCACAACACTATGTCTTCAAAGGTTCACTAGTGAGGATGCTCCTGAGGTGCCCGAGGGAACCTCGGACAAAGAGCGTTTCATAATTGTAAAAGCTTGGAAACACTCAGACTTCCTCTGTAGGAATTATATCTTAAGTGGTCTCCAAGACGACCTCTATAATGTTTACAGTGAAACTAAGACATCGAAGAAATTATGGGGGGCACTAGAACGAAAATACAAGACAGAGGATGCGGGAATTAAGAAATTCTTTATTGCAAAGTTCTTGAACTTTAAAGTGATAGATACCAAATCGGTCGTCTCTCAAGTGCAGGAATTGCAAGTAATCATCCACGATCTCCTAACGGAAGGTATATCTTTGAAAAATACTTAGTTTAATAAATTGAAATATTCTTAGTACTCACATAAACTGTTTTGTAGGTTTAATTATGAATGATGCATTTCAAGTAGCAGCAATAATTGAGAAGCTATCACCTATGTAGAAAGACTTCAAAAACTACTTGAAGCACAAATGCAAGAAGATGACTGTCGAAGATCTTATTGTCCTACTACGTATTGAAGAGGATAATAAAACTGTCGAGAGAAGGTCAAAAGGGAATTCTACAATTAATGAAGCACATATTGTAAAAGATGACCAAAACAATTCTAAGAAAAGGAAGAAAGTTGAACATGGAGGCAATTAACTCAAGAAGAAATTCAAGGAAAAGTGCTTCAATTGTGGCAAGATTGTCCATAAGTCCACGGATTATCGTTCCCCTAAGAAAGGCAAGAAAAAGGACCCAGCAAATATGATTGAATCCAACAAAGAATGTGATGATCTGTGTGCTATGCTTTCATAATGCAACTTGGTGGGAAATCCTCGGAAATGATGGATGGATTCTGGTGCCACCTGCGATGTTTGTGCCAACAAAGAGTTGTTTTCGTCATTCGCTCCGACTCAAGTAGAAGAAACGATCTACATGGCTAACTCCGATACTGCTAAAGTAGAAGAAACTAAAAAAATATTCTTAAAGATGACTTCCGGCAAAGTATTGACACTTAACAATGTTTTGTATGTTCCTGAGTTAAGGAAGAACTTGATTTCAGTTTCACTTCTAGACAAGAATGGATTCAAATGTGTTTTTATTTTCGGAAAAATTATACTTAGTAAAGGCGAAGTGTATGTAGGAAGAGGCTACCTCAAGAAGGGCCTATTCAAAATGAATGTTGAAATCAATAAAAGTTTAATTTCTTCTTACTTGATTGAGTTTTATAATTTGTGGCATGAACGTTTAGGCCATGTTAATTAAAAAACGTTATGAAAACTGATTAACTTAGAAGTTTTGCCAAACTTTGAGTGCAATAAATCAAAGTGTCAAATGTGTGTGGAATCAAAGTATGAAAAGCATCTTTATAAGTCCATTGAAAGGAATTCCAATCCCTTAGACTTAATACACACTGACATTTTTTATATGAAGTCAACAACATCACATGGTGGAAAAAAGTATTTCATAACTTTTATTGACGATTGCACTAGATACTGTTACATCTACTTGCTACATAATAAGGATGAAGCAATAGATGCGTTTAGAAAATACAAAACTAAAGTTGAAAATCAGTTAGAGAAAAAGATCAAAATAATAAGAAGTAATAAGGGCGGAGAATATGAATCTCCCTTTGCACAAATATGTGTAGAGAATGGAATATTCCATCAAACTACAACCCCGTATTCACCTCAATCGAATGGAATTGCGGAAATAAAAAATCAAACGTTGAAGGAAATGATGAATGCCTTACTTATAAGTTTCGGTTTACCGCAAAACTTGTGGGGGGAGGCTATCCTTACAGTCAATCGTATACTCAATAGAGTTCCCTATAGTAAGACACAATAAATTTCTTATGAAAAATAGAAAGGGAGAAAACCCAACTTGAAATATTTCAAAGTGAAGGGGTGTCTAGCGAAGGTGGTCCAAGTTTCTATGCCTAAAAGGGTTAAGATAGGAACTAAGACGGTGGACTGCGTGTTCATAGGATATGCTAAAAGCAGTAAAGCATGTCGATTTTTGGTTCATAAATCCGAACATCCGGATATAAATTAAAATACGGTAATTGAATCAGATAATGCTAAATTCTTTGAAAACATTTACCCGTATAAAGATAGACATGAACAGTCTAGTGAAGGATCTAAATGACCTCAAGATGAACTAAGTGAGAATTTATATAATGAAGAGAATCCAAGACGTAGTACACATCAAAGAACATCAACTTCGTTTGGATCAGATTTTGAACATTTCTCTTAGAAAATGAGCCTCAAACGTTTAAAGAAGCGATGTCGTTGTTAGACTTATTCTTTTGGAAAGAGACAGTCAATAGTGAGATCAATTCAATCTTAAGCAACCATACGTGGGAATTGGTTGATCTTCCTCCAGGAAATAAACCTTTAGGTTCTAAATGGATCTTCAAAAGGAAAATAAAGATGGATGGTACTATTGGCAAATACAAGGAAAGACTTGTAGTACAAGACTTCAAACAAAAAGAAGGCCTTGATTACTTTGATACATACTCACCAGTAACAAGGATAACAATGATTCGAATGTTAATTGCCTTGAAAACGGTATATGGTCTTGAAATCTATCAAATGGATGTGAAAACTACATTCCTAAATGGAGAATTGGAGGAAGAAATTTACATGGAATAGCCTGAGGGTTTTGTGGTTCTAGGAAAGGAGAATAAGGTGTGTAAACTTATTAAGTCGCTATATGGACTAAATCAAGCACCTAAACAATGACATGCAAAGTTTGACCAAACCATGTTGGCAAATGGGTTTAAGATAAATGAATGTGATAAATGTGTTTATATTAAAGACACTCCGAATCACCAAGTCATTGTTTGTTTATATGTGGAAGACATGTTGATCATCAGTAAAGACATTTCTGACATAAATGCAATAAAATAAATTCTCGAGAGAAAGTTTGATACGAAAGACCTTGGAGTTACGGATGTGATCTTAGGTAAAAGAATCCATAGAACTCCACAAGGGTTGGCATTATCACAGTCTCATTATATCGAAAATGTACTTAGTAAATTCAAGTATATGGAATTTGGTATTGCCAAGACTCCTTTGGATGTGAGCTTTGCACTTCGAAAGAGTGAAGGTGAAAGTGTGCATGACTAGACATAGCATGCACTATTAGCAAATTGAATCGATACACTAGTAATCCCAACAAAACTCATTGGATGGAAATGAAAAGAGTTTTGGGATATCTTAAATACAGTTAAGACTATGCTTTGCATTATAATAAATATCCCGCGGTACTTGAAGGATATAGTGATGCAAATTGGTTCACCAGATCGAACAAAGTAAAATCCACAAGTGGATATGTATTTACTATTGGTGGAGGAGCAGTCTCTTGGAAATCATCTAAACAGACATGTATTGCTGGCTCTACAATGGAATCTGAATTTATCGCATTAGATAAAGTTGGTGAAGAAGCAGAATGACTTCAAAATTTCTTGGAAAATATTCCTTATTGGCTCAAACTAGTGGCACCAATATGTATATACTGTGATAGCTAAGCAGCAATAGGTAGGGCAGGGAGTATGATAAAAAAAAGGGTAGCCGATGCACTAAAGCTACAGCTAGGTGCGGTGTCTGGGGAAGGGCCCCACCACAAGGGTGTATCGTACGCAGCCTTACCTTACATTTCTGCTAGAGGCTGTTTCCAAGGCTTGAACTCCTGACCTACTGGTCACATGATAGCAACTTTACCAATTACTCCAAGGCTCCCCTTCAACGATAAATCTCGTCACATAAGCCAGAGACATAATACCGTTAGAGAACTTCTCTCTAGTGGAATTATCACTGTTGACTATGTGAAGTCAAAGGATAATGTATCAGATCTACTTATAAAAGGTCTATCTAGAGAAAGAGTGGAAAAGACATCCAAGAAAATGGGTTTAAGGCCTAGGACAAGTTAGCATGGTGGTAACTCTACCTAGCAGACTGGAGATCCCAAGAGCTAGGTTCAAAGAGATCAAACAAAGTTGTGTTTGACAGGTTCAACATTGTTAATTACCCAACCCATTCTCATGATGTAGACAATGAGTAGTAAATAAGGATAAGACTTAAAGTGAAAAGTCTTTTAATGATTATCTAAATTTGGCAGATTTGACCAAATAGTTTAATATATAGGATTGAATGTTTAGAAATCACCTATGTGAGGGCGAAGTGGAAGCCGCTTCAAAGAGAATGTTAGTAAATGCCTATTCTCTAAGCTCTTATGAAACTAGGACGTGTTCATAGCTGAAAAGAATAAAACCATGAGAACCATAATAAGTAAAAGGCTGGTTGTATGACATGTGTTGTCTAGTTGTACATTAAATCTCGAAGGTTCAAAGATATTAAATCTACCGATTGATCGAGTGCATCCAATGCATGTTCACTACGAAAAGTTCAAAGGAAAACCTACTTATCCAGATGCAATCAGTCTTTCCTAAGTGATCACATGCTTGTCCGTAAATTCTTCAAAAAATAGCCATTCCCCATTTATGTGTGGGATTGTTGGGTTCAAGGTGTATGTGAATGGAAAATAGAGGAAATAATGGTGGGGGAGAAGGGAGACACTAATTTAGAAAGTGTACTCCCAAATTAGAAAGTTCACTCATTTCTCCCACATTAGTGGGAGAAGAGAACTTGAAAGTGTTTATAATGAGAAACACTAACTCCACATGGATAATGAGGCAAGAACTAGGTGGTTCCTCATGCCATCATCATCGTCGCCGCTAGGCTCGGCTTTGGCTTCGGCTTTAGATTTGGATTTGGATTTGGATAATGATTGATCGATGAGATCTAATTTTTTAGACAAAATTTATTTGGAACTTGTTTACAAGTGAAATGCTAATCCAAAATCTGATGGAATTAATTTTCTCCAAATGCGGGCGCATTTCAGGCGCAATTTCAATATATACGCAACACATATCACGAAGTGATGCGACCCTTCAAGAAAAGACATACTGTTTTATGTCGTAGGGTGACATGTGATCGCAGATGCAACACAAGTCGAGACCTGTGGGCGCAGTTCAAATATAGATGCGCACTGGAATATGTAGAACGTCATCTGCGTCTACAGTCTAAGCGCATCTCCAGTGCAGTCCCAACGCAGGGACGTGACTGTTGCAAAAAAGGTTCCTTTCAGCTGAACTAATGCATCCTTTTAGAAAGGATACACTTAAGGCTATAAATACCTGATATATTCCTCAGGTATTGGAATCAATTTTGAAAACAAAAACTCTGTTGTTACTAACAAAAACTCTGCGTGATCATTAAGCTGTTGAGTGAGTTCATTGAATCCAATAATTTGAGGTACCGCTATTGTTTGGATTGAAGCCCATTTTATCCTAGGAGGAAGATTCCATAACTTCGGGTACAGTGAGAAAAATTATTCCTTAAGGACATTCGTGAAGTCGGGGGACTTGGCCTTACAAATTATGTTTCATCTTATTTCTGAAAATAAACATACTTCTTGGATAGATTATCAGTAATTTTGTGTTGAAGGTGTTAAAGAACTTCATAGGTGTTCTTGTTTATACAGGAACTTGTATTGAAGTTGGTGTTGCATTTATACAGATTCTTGTACCCAAAACACCATAAAATAACACAAACTTAAATCAAGCTATAACATAATTCCACAATGATTTTATTTAAAGCTGTAATCATTTGCCGCTGCAAGCAAGTACTATATTAATTACTCATATAATATAAAAGTTTCGTGCATAATTCAATTTTTTTTATGATCGCTTTGTCTAAATTTAATCTTGCACATCTAGAGACTAGTTCAAAGAATGCTTTATAATATTTTAGAATAGTATTGGAAAAAGTGAAAACTTATTTTCATTGTTTTCACTTCTATATCTCTCACAAAATTTTAAAAACAACTTCAAATTATATTCATGGCCAAACACAACTCCAACTTCACCTTCAACTCCAACTTATGAAGAATTCACTCGCATGTATTTGAACTCATGTTTTTATTCCTAAGATGGTCACTTCAACTTTGCAAGTCATTCCTTGGGAATGGTTATAAATTTTTACATCATAATTATTTTAAAAGTGGAAAGCCACCTAGTTGAAAGTTGGATTACTTTATCTATACATTTGACCTAAATGTGATAAAATAATTATTAGTAATTGAATACTAAGTAATAATATTTAATTATCTATCAAAAACTAATAAATCATGTCACTGAGAATATTTATAATCTATATCTATATATATATCTATAATATATTAAAAGTGTGAAGACCCTTAGAAAAGTGATTTAAACTTTTTGCCCTTCATTAAAAAACTTCATAATAGACAAAATTGTCCTTTCACCTATTTCCTTTAATTATTAATTAGTTATTAAAAATTCAAAGAATCCTAAAAACATCAGAAAGGCAAGATATATGGCAAATTTAAAATATTACTCAACTTGAGTTCTTTTCAAAGTCATATTAGTTAATCGTACTTTGAAAATATTTATTTTTGGAGTTTATGGACTTCTAATCAAGGAAAGTTTTAAACAAAATTTTGAATTTTTAATAAATATTAATGATCACGTTTTTTCCTAAGTTTAAGAGTTTTTCCTTTTTATTAGGATTTGTTCAAATTTTCTACCATAATTAAAGTTTTTTTCTTATGGAAATATTTTTTTTGAAAATAATTCTTTCATATTTGATTAATCCTTGTTTGGAGGAAAAAAATTTGGACTTCTATAAATTGAGGATTCTTTGTTGCTACAAATAATACAATAGCATCCACAAGTAAAAAATTCTGTTTTGGAGAGATTATTCTCTCTAAGTTTTGTGTTTGTAATATTAGTTTTTGGATATGTGTAGGTCACTTGACTAAAGCATATTAAATCTTATAATTGTTATGATATATATCAATTATAGTGAATGTCTATCAAGATCTATCAAGATCTATTTGATGTCTGTCAGGATTTGATGTATTTGTCTTTTAGTGTGAAACTAGGGGCAAATTCCCCGTATAAATAGAAGGGCTTCCTTCATTGTAAATCATCCCTCAAGAGAAGAAATAAGAATAACTCTCTCTATTCTCTCTATTCTTCTTCTTGTTCTTTATTATTTTATAACATGTTATCAGCACGAGACTCTATCATTTCAAATTTGAAGGCTAAGGCTAAGGTATTATTATTTTTCTTTCTTTTTTATGGCTAAAAATCTTACGAAGTGTGAGTTCGTTGCCCTTCAAAGTTTGGCCAAGAACTATATTTCATGCGTGTTGGATGTTGAAATCCACTTAGATGCTATGGGTCTTGGAGATGCCATAAAGAATGAAAATACAACATCTAGTCAAAATCGTGCTAAGGCTATGATTTTTTTGCGTCATCATCTTGACGAAGTTCTGAAAATTGAGAGCCTTACTACTAAGGATCCATTTGTATTGTGGAATAGCCTAAAAGAAAGGTTTGACCACTTAAAGATGGCCATCCTTCTGAAAGCACGATATGAGTGGATGCATCTAAGATTTCAAGACTACAAGTCTGTTCATGAATACAATTTTGTCATGTTCAGAATTTCTTCTCAATTGAAACTATGTGGAGAGACAGTTAATGATGACGATATAATGGAAAAGATACTCTCCACTTTTCATGCCTCGAATGTGATATTATAGCAGCAATATCAAGAAAAAGGTTTCAAGAAGTATACTGAACTGAGTTCTCATCTTCTCCTGGATGAACAAAATAAAGATTTGTTGATGAAAAATCATGAGAACTGACCAACTGGATCTGCATCATTCCCTGAGGTGAATAATGTGCACGCTCACCATGCTAGGCATGGAAAAAGTCGTGGCCCTGGTCGTGGACATGGTCGTGGACGTGGTCGTGGTCATGATGACTAAGAAAAAAACCCTGTTCCGGGTGTTAACCATTCATCTAACAAAAAGAAAAAAGATGATAAATGTGAAACAATTACTTGTTTCTGATGTGATGGAAAAGGATACTATTCACGTGACTGTCGTGCTCTCAAGCACATAGTGGACCTTTATCAAGCATCACTATAGAAGAATGAGAGAAATTTCGAGGCTAACTTTCTCTCTGAAAATAATGTTGACATCACATGCTTGGATGTAACAGATTTTTACGAGCACCCTGAAGGAAAGATTGATCACTTGATTGGTGATGGTTCCGTAAACATGAAAGAATGAATGTTTTTTTTTTGTTGATAAGAGGTAGAAAATAAAAATCATGTAAAAGTAGTTGTTAGCATGTGTATTGGTTTTTAATTCATATTAATTAGTTCAATTATATTATTTTAATTTATTATTGAAGTGAATGAAATTTCAATTTCATCATTATTAAATAAAAAAAGGAAAAAGACGACTACACGTGCAACTTGCACGAACTTCTGTTGTGTTCATTATTGCATATTAATATTTTGCATGTTAATATTTTTAGTTTTACATGTTAATATTAATATTAGTTTTGCATGTTAATAATTTTAATATAATATTCACATATAGTCATTACTTATCCATATGTGTTCAGAAAATATAATATAATAATATTATATTTGCATATTAACGTACTGGATAAAATATAATATAACAATATTATATTATTATTGTATGTATTGCATGATACTGTTCCGTACTATTAATTATAAATAATATATTACGTATTAGATTCCATATCAAATATTATATTATTTCAATAGTTTTGGGACATATTTTTTTTAATTGCTTAGTAATGTCGGATTAACAATTTTTTTAGTATAAGCTTTCACTTTGTACAAAAATTTATTACATATATTATTTGGTGTATGTTATTTTATTTGAAGATTTGGATAATTTTCAAAGTAAGCTATCAAATTGTGAAGATATATGTTTGATTGATTCTGGCACTACATATACGATATTCAAAGACGAGAAATATTTCTCTCATCTAAACATGGGCATGATTAATGTCACTACAATTTCTAGTAGTGCTAATTTGATTGAAGGCTTCGGAAAAGTCATTATAATCTTGCCCAAGGGAACTAAACTCATCATAAATAATGCCATATTTTCTCCTAAGTCTCGAAGAAACTTGATGAGTTTTATAGATTTCCGTGAAAATGGTTATCACATCAAGAAAATTGATGAGATGAATCTTGGATATCTTGGTATCACCAAGAATATCTCTGGGCAGACATGTGTTAATGAAAAGTTTCCCACTTTATCTTCTGGTCTGTATTGAACAAAAATTTATGCAATTGAGACACATTCTATAGTAAATTGAAAGTTTACTGATTTCAATACTTTCGTACTTTAGCATGATCGTCTGGGATATCCAGGATCAATAATGATGAGACGAATCATAGAAAATTCAAATGGGCATCCATTAAAGAACTTGAAGGTTCTTTCGATTGGTGAATTTTTATGCAATGCTTGTTATCAAGGCAAGCTAATTGTGAGGCCATCACAAATAAAAGTTGGGATTGAGTCTCCCGCGTTCTTGGAATGCATACATGGGGATATTTGTGGACCCATTCACCCACCTATTGGGTCCTTTAGATATTTTATGGTTCTAATAGATGCTTCATCTAGATGGTCTTATGTGTGTCTTTTGTCATCTCGCAACTTAGGATTTGCAAAATTATTGGCACAAATAATACGATTACGGGCACAATTTTTTGATAATGAAATTAAGTCTATTCACCTTGATAATACTGCAGAATTTTCATCCCAAGTATTTAATGACTATTGCTTATCGATTAGGATAAGAGTGGAACATCCTGTACCCCATGTTCACACTCAAAATGGCCTTGTTGAGTCATTAATTAAACGCCTGCAGTTGATAGTAAGACCATTGCTTATGAAAACTAAGTTTCTTACTTCTGTTTGGGGTCATACAATATTGCATGCTGCAACACTTATTCGTCTTAGACCGATAAATTATCATAAATTTTCTCTATTGCAATTGGTTTTGGGTCAAGAGCCTAATATATCTTATTTGAAAATTTTTGGGTGTGGTGTATATGTTCCTATAGCACCACCAAACTGCACCAAGATGGGCCCTCAAAGAAGATTAGGAATTTATGTTGGGTTTGAATCACCCTCTATTATTCGCTATCTTAAACCATTAACGGGAGATATGTTTACTGTTTGATTTGCAGATTGTCGGCTTGATGAGATAGTTTCCCAAAATTATAGGGAGAAGATAGTGACATCAAAAGAGAAATTTTATGGAAAAATCTATCACTATCTCAAATTGATCCACGTGCTTTTATTTGTGAGCAAGAAGTACAAAAGATTATTCATTTGCAGAAAATTGCTAATCAAATGCTGAACACATTTACTGATTTAAAAATGAGCACCAAATCACATATTCCTGCAGAGAATGTCCCAATTCAAATTGATGTCTCTAAAGGACCATCCACTAGTGTCATAGCTAATGAATCTAAAGCACGCTTGAAGCATGGCAGACCATTAGGTTCTAAGGATCGAAATCATAGAAAAAGAAAAACAAATGGTAAAGATGACACTATGAAAGATCCTCATCTGGAAGCTTAAGATTTGAGCAATGTTGATATCCTGACGGAATCAATGATCCCGAGACTCAAGAAAATGAGGAACTATCCATAAATTTAAGTGATGTTGAAACTAATTTGAATCGATCTAAAATAGTAGTGGATCATCTCTTTGAATTTAATGTTGCAACGAAAATCATGCAAGATAAAGAGGATCTTGAACCTCGATCTATCACAGAATATCGACAAAGAAATGATTGGCCAATTTAGCAAGAAACAATTTAATCTGAATTGAATTCACTTACCAAACGTGAAATTTTTGGACCTATAACTCAAACACCTAATGGTGTTAATCCTGTTGGCCATAAATGGGTCTTTATGCGAAAAAGAAATGAGAAAAATGAAATACAAAGATATAAAGCACGCCTTGTTGCACAAGGATTTTCACAACGGCCTAGTGTCGATTATGATGAGACATACTGTCGATTATGATGAGACATACTCACCAGTTATGGATGCAATAACATTGCGTTATCTTATTAGTTTTACTATCCATGAGAGACTTAAAATGCATTTAATGGATGTGGTAACATCCTATTTGTATGGATCACTTGATAATGAGATATACATGAAAATTTTGAAAGGATTTAAAATGCCGAAAGCATATAGTTCAAATCCTTGAGAAATGTATTCCATCAGATTGCAAAGATCATTGTATGGTTTGAAGCAATCTGGACGCATGTGGTATAACCGTCTTAGTGAATATTTATCTAAAAAAGGTTATACGAATGATGAAATTTGCCCATGTGTTTTCATAAAGAAAACACCGTCGGAGTTTGTTATACTTGTTGTCTATGTCGATGACATAAACCTTATTGGAATGCCAATAGAACTTTAAAAGGCAATTGATTACTTAAAGAAAGAATTTGAGATGAAATATCTCAGAAAGACAAAGTTATGCGTTGGTTTTCAAATTGAGCATTTGACAAACGATATCTTTGTCTATCAATCTGCCTACACAGAAAAGGTGTTGAAATGATTCTATATGGATGTAGCACATCCATTAAGTAATCTGATGGTTGTTCGATCACTTGATGTGAATAAGGATCCATTCCGACCTCAAGAAAAGAATGAGGAACTCCTTGGTCCTGAAATACCATATCTTAGTGCAATTGGTACACTAATGTATCTTGCAAATACTACAAGGTCTGATATTACCTTTTCAGTAAACTTGCTAGCAAGGTATAGTTCTGCTCCTACTAGGAGACATTGGAATGGGATCAAACACATATTATGGTATCTAAAGGGGACTACCGATATGGGCTTATTTTATTCTAAAAATTATAGTTCTGATCTTACTGGTTATACTGATGCTGGGTACTTATCTGACCCATATAACTCTCGGTCTCAAATAAGCTATGTATTCATATGTGGGGGTACTGTCATATCTTGGAGATCAACAAAGCAGTTTATATTAGCCACTTCATCGAATAACCGCTGAGATTATAGCTATTTATGAAGCAAACCGAGAGTGTGTATGGTTGAGGTCCATAATACATCTCATTCAAGAAAAATATAGCTTGAAATATGACAAAGTACCCACAATTTTATATGAAGATAATGCAGCATGCATAGCCCAACTGAAAGGTGGATTCATAAAAGAAGATAGAAAGAAGTACATTTCGGCAAAGCTCTTCTATACACATGAGCTCCAAAAGAAGGTGATATTGACTTACAACATATTCGTTCAAGTGACAATGTGGCTAATTTATTCATCAAGTGTCTTCCAACTGCAACTTTCAAGAAGATGGTGCACAAGATCGGAATGCAAAGATTCAAGGATGTTCTTATTAGAGGGAGTTAATACGCGTTGTACTCTTTTTCCCTTACAAGGTTTTGTCCCACTGGATTTTCCTTGTAAGGTTCTTAATTAGGCAACCTATATGTGTATTGTTAGACATTCAAGGGGGAGTGTTATGATATATATCAATTATGGAGAATGTCTATCAAGATCTATTTGATGTTTATCAGGATTTGATGTATTTATCTTTTAGTGTGAAACTAGGGGCAAATTCCCCCTATAAATAGAAGGGTTTCCTACATTGTAAATCATCCCCCAAAAGAAGAAATAAGAATCACTCTCTCTATTCTCTCTACTCTTCTTCTTGTTCTTTATTGTTTTATAACAATAATGTTTTTATTATAATTTTTTTTGTAGTCTTATTTTGTGAATATTTGTAATGTAAGCGCCACATAACGTCATGTTATTTCAACTTCAAGTTCAACAATTTTCTAGATTTATGAATATATTTTTAATCTTAGAACTTTATGAATTAAAGTTGTAATTTTTTGATTGGATCTTCAATTTTGTGATTTTCAGATTTGTTTTATTGTGGACAAAAATATTTATATTTATATGTGCTTGGTTAATAGAACGATTGAATTTTTTTTTATAGGTGTGGGCATGTATTAAATTATAACATATGTTAATACCTCATGCAAAGGATTATAAGGCCAATTTTGACTTTTTCTTTTTACAAGTTAGAAAAATTTTCTGTTAGTTTGAGTTTAAATTGTTAAGTTGCTACTCAATTAATCATATTCATCATTTACATGAAATTGTTATGTTAAAGCACGCATCAAAAAAATTAATTTATATAATAAAAAAGATTTAAATAAAAAATTAATTAATTATTAAAGTCCTAGATTAACTAACACGAAAGACACTGCGGTTACATAATGCATTAAATTAAGTATATATTTGAAAATACCTAGGTCCAAGGATGAATGATTGGATTAAAATAAATCTAACAAACAAAACGAGGTTTAGCTTCTATTACTTTTAAAACCTAAAGAATGTAATTTTGTTCTAAACATATTTTTGAGAAAAATACATTTAAAAACACTTTAAAAACTTAGTGAAATACTAGTAGTTGCTTCAAACTGATTTCTAAATTTATTAGTTAAATACTAACTTTTTCTTTTCAAAAGATAGGCATGGAAGTGATTTTATAAAATTGAACTCATTGATATAAAGTACACGCGCGGAGTGCGTATACTAAAACTAGTAAACATAAATAGCAGAAGAAGTATAGAAAAGTTCCATTAACTAATACTTCCTTCGTCCCATTTTACTCGTCCCAACTGTACATTGATTAAGAAAAATAATAAATAACATGATTATTTTACGATAGTACCCCTATTAAATGATGTTTACATTTTAATTTGAAGATAAAATAATTAATACTAAGGGTTAAAAAGGAAAAAATTGTCTTGTCTTGATTAATGAAAAGTGACAAGTAAAATGAGTCAAAATTAAAAAATTTGAGATGAGAAAAATGAGACGGAGGGAGTACTAAGTTCAATTGACGAATTCAATCCAAATTATTAAGGTTACAATGAATTTACTCTTAATTAACACTATAGTCTTCCTATTCAAAAGTCTTTAAATAAAATTAATGAGCATTTCTCACCTATGAATGTAGGGAAAAATGTGTGAAAAATACCTATACTTAGACTAAATTTGCAGTTATGCATTTTAAATTTGCGGGGGGTCCTATGACCCCCCTAGACTATTTTTTCATATTTAACTGACATACATTTACTCTTTATCAAACATTTTTTCTTATGGGCTCAAGTGCGTGAAATACACACAGTGGTCCAAATGGCAAATATATGCCAGTTAAATACGGTAAAAAGTAGTCTAAGAGGGTCATAGGCCTCCCACAAAGTTCAGGATGCATAATTGCAAATTTCGCCAAATTATAGATATTTTTCGCACCTATCACATTTAGGGGTGTACATTGGTTGGGTTGCGTTGATTTTTTATTAAAGAAAAATCAAATTAATCATGTTGATTTATTAAATCTATAAATCAAATCAAATCAACATAAAACTAGTTTTTTTATTTAGGTTTTAGTTGTGTTATTGATTTTTTATTTTTTTGGAGGTTTTCTTATATTCTTTAGTTTTTACAATTATATTGTGATTGTACACAAAATCAAATATGTGTTCACGTATGTGCTAGTCGGAAACCACAACTATGAAATACGAGGAGTGGAGAACTCTTTGGAAACTATTAAGTAAGATAAAGAGTGACCGAAGAATGAAAAATTTTAGCTTCTAAATTAATTACACTTTGAATCATTTAGTCATTAATTAATGGACAAATATGACAACTTAAAGGCTCAAATCAGAATATATATCTAGCCACATCTACTTTCTAAATATTAAAAATTAATAAAACTAAGTTCAAAAGTATTTAGAAAGTAGATTATAATTAATATTTTTTATTGTAAAAACTGAAAGTAAATTATGGAAAAGAAAGACAAAAAGAATAACAAAAAATTTTCTTCTCCTTTTTCTTGGATGAATCACAACTTTGTACAATATCCTATATATATAGAGAGAGAGACAGAGCGAGAGATAGATAGATAGATACAAGTAAGAAACCAAAACAAAACCAAAAGAAAACCAAACCTAAACACCTAAGGTCTCCTAAATAAGGTAAAGAATAATAAAGAAATACACTCCTAAATAAGGTAGGATACTAGCCTAAATAAGGATACATAAAAGATTTACATAGGGTATATAAAAGAAAATAAATAATTTGTACAAAGTTTTTTTTTTGAATACAGGACGAAATTAATGTATTGAGGCTGATAATATTGAATCTGGCACAAGTCATATTGCAGCAGACGAATATAATTTAGCATTCAGATGAAACAGGTAAACCAACCCAGTCCAATAAGCAAATTACAGTAGTATCTCAATATCCCTCCCCCCCCAATTCTCAAGTTAGAGGTGATCCAAGACTAAGTGTGTATCATGAGATTCAAGCCAACACAAGAACAAGGTGCTAGTGAATTAAAATATGCCACACATGGATTCACTAGACTTCAATATCACGTTTTCAGAACAAGAAGATGAAGTTAACAACAAAGAAAACAAGTTCACAAGAGAGCTAGTGAATTAAAAGAGCCCCACATGGCTTCACTAGTTTTCAAAGATCAACAACTACACACTGATAACAAAAGAGATGGATAGATAGTTTGACATACAATATTCAAGAATCTAAGAACCTTAACAACATGTAAGGACCCTAAGATTAATGAATGTTAACACCAAACTCTTACTTGGACCAAGAGGAACTCAATGAACCCCAAGATCCTAGTTTCTAGCCAAGATACAACATAAGTATCACTCTACTTATGAGTTTTGATTTTGGACCTCTCAAATAAAAGAGAGAATTTCAAAATATTATAAGTGTTTGAAGTCTCAAAATATCATTAATGAAATACTTAGAAATAACTCTCACATTGTTTATATAGTGAAATACAAAATGATTGATAAATGACTCCCTTGAACTTGGTCCTTGACTGAAATTCCATCCAATCTGCCTTGGCCTGTGCTACATCTGCTTCAGCACATTGGCCACAGGTCAGGAGCAGACTACACTAGTTTGATATGTGTTGCATCTGCTTCAGCAGATTGGCAGACAGATTGGTCCTGCGTCCAACATGCTCTTCATATGCTCCCAAGGTGCGGCCACACTTTAAGGTACCTCTTCATGTATCTTTTTCATGGACTCAGCTTTTTTGCTTCCATATAGGCTAGTCATAAGGTCACTTGGCAAAGGAGTGGGATCCAAAGGGGTTAGGGGGTTAGGCCGTATACACATTCAAAGGGCGTCATGCTCGTGCTTGAATGTATAACATGATTGTATGCAAATTCCACCAAAGGTAAGTGTTCCTCCCAAGAAGTCATTTTGCCTTTAATCATTGAACGCAACATAGAACTCAAGGTTCTATTGATAACCTCAGTTTGGCCATCGGTTTGTGCGTGGCAAGATGTAGAAAATAATAACCTTGTGCCAAGCCTACCCAACATTGACTTCCAAAAGTGACTAAGGAACTTAGAGTCCCTATCACTCACAATAGTCCTTGGAACACCATGCAATTTCACAATATTTTCAATAAACAAAGAGGCCATACTTGATGCATCTTCGCTTTTAGAATATGGAATGAAGTGTGCCATCTTAGAAAATTGATCAACAACAACAAAAATTCTATCCCTACCTCATCTAGTCCTCGTCAATCCCAACACAAAACCCATAGATACATAGAGCCAAAGACATATAAGAGTGGGGAGTGAGGTGTATAACCTGTGAGGTAGGAGCCAAGATTTGGCTCCTTTACATTCTGCACATTTTCCACTAATTCTTGCCACGTCCTTATGCATTTTAGGCCAGTAAAATTGCTCCTCCAAGATTTTGAGGGTCTTATCGATACCAAAATAAACCATAAGACTTCCATCGTGTGCTTTTCTCATGAATAACTCTCTCCACGAGCTAGAGGGTACACACAATTGTCTTTCCTTAAACAAGTAGCCATTAAACTTGGCATAAGGTTTGGGACCTTTAGCCAACTCTTCACTTTCCCTATAAATAGGAGTGAAGTGAGGGTTCTCGAGATATAAATATTTGAGACTCTCAAAACCCATCAACTTAGATGACAAAGTAGACACAAGAATAAGTTTTTGAGACAAAGCATCAGCCACCACATTGTCCTTACCCTTTTTGTAATGAATCACATAAGGGAAAGTTTCAAGAAACTCAATCTATTTGGCATGCTATCGGTTAAGCTTTTCTTGTGCCCGTAGATGCTTCAAGGATTCATGATCCATTCGGATCACGAATTCTTTAGGCCACAAATAATGCTGACAAGTGGCCAAAACTCTAATCAAGGCATGCAACTTTAAATCATACGTAGAGTAGTTTAGAGTTTCTCCTTTGAGCTTTTATCTAAAGTAGGCAATAGGATTCAATTCTTGCATTAAAACCACGCCTATGCTGACTTTGCTAGCATCACATTTGACCTCAAAAGTCTTGTTAAAATTTGACAATTATAGCAAAGGGGCCGAGATGAGCATAGCTTTCAAGTCCTCAAAGGCCTTAGCTTGTTCATCTCTCACTTGAAAGGCCGATCCTTTTTAATCAATTCAATCAAGGGGACGAAAATGGTGCTAAATCCTTTGACAAAATTTCTATAAAAACTAGCCAACCCATGGAAGCTTCTCACTTCACCTATAGTTTTTTAGAGTTGGCCAATTTTTAATGGCGTTAATCGTAGATTCATCCACTCCGACCCCTGTTGAGCTCACCACAAACCCAAGAAATACAACCTCATGGACACCAAAAGAATACTTTTCTACATTAGCATATAACTTCTCCTTTCAAAGGACATCAAACACATATTGTAAATACTTTACATGCTCATCTAAAGAGTTACTATACACCAATACATCATCAAAGTAAACAACAATGAACTTTTTGATAAATGGCTTCATCATATGATTCATTAGCCTCATAAAAGTATTTGGAGCTTTTGTTAGGCCGAATGGCATAACCATCCATTCATAGAGACCGAATTTGGTCTTGAAGGTGGTTTCTATTCATTACTCGGTTGCATACGGATTTGGTGATAGCTACTCCTCAAATCAATTTTAGAAAACAAACACAAACCACTCAATTCATCAAGCACAACATCTAGTCTAGCAATAGGGTGACGATATCTTACTTTATCTTATTGATGGCTTAGCAATCAACACACATGCCAAGTCCCATATTTTTGGGGAACTAGTAGCACCGGGACCGCATAAGGGCTCATACTTTTCTTAATGTACCCTTTGTTGAGAATTTTCTCAACTTGGCATTGCAATTCCTTGGTATCCGTCGGGTTTCATCTATAAGCCAAAAAAATCAATTTGGTGTTCAATGCCCCGAAGTGGAGGCAATCCCTTCGACAATTCCTTTGGGAAAACATCCTCGTAATCCTACAAAACATGAGAAATAGAAGGAGAAATGGAAATATTAGCGAGGTTAGTATTAAAACAATGAGCCAAGAGAAGCATCGGAGTGTCCTCATTATGATCCATAAATAGTTCCTTCCTCCTAGCCATCATCACCATGCTCCTATTCCCCTTAGAATTTAGGGACCACTCGGCTTCCCCTACTCTCTCTCTTTTGGATTCCCCACCTTTGCCCTCACTCTCAGCCTTCTTTGCCTTTTCCCTTAATTTCTGTATTTTTGGCATAATTCATTTACTTGGGAAGGTAATAATGGGTGAAGAGTGACCTTTCAACCATCCTTCTCAAGTTTATACCGATTGGACCTTCCATCATGTTTGGTTGACCTATCATATTGCCAAGACCTTCCTAACATTAAGTAACAACCTTGCATTGGTATCACATCACAAACCACTTTGTCATGGTGGTTGGCTACCTTAAAATGTATCACACATTTCGTTGTGACCTTTAACTCTCTGCATTCGTTCTACCATTGCAACTTGTAAGGATTAGTGTGAGGTGCAGTCGGTAATTTTAAGAAGTTCATTGTTGCAACACTAACCACATTTGCACAACTTTCACTATCTATCACCATAGTGCACACACTTCCCTTTACAAAATATTTAGTATGGAATAGGTTCTCCCGTTGACTAGGATCATCCATCTCCTTACTAATCATGGCACACCTCACTACAAAGTTTAGGACTATTTATTCCCCTTCTTACGGATAAGCATCCTCACAATTATAATCATCATGCAGATCTCTCTCGACCGTCTCTCCATCTTGAGGCTCTTCCTTACTCTCATCACCCTCTATACCCACTTCTTCACCAAGGAAATACAATCTACCTTCCCTAAGGATTACATTGCATCGGTTAGAGCATTCGTTGGCTTTATGACCCCAACCTTCGCACTTGAAGCATCGGACCCTTTAGGATTAGGATAATTGTGAGCTTCTTACCTCGAAGGGATTTTGTGGATTGTTTTGGACTTGGAAAGCCTAGTAGTAGTGGGTTGGTCCTTGTTTTTGGGCCAACCCAAAGGGGATTGAACCATATCCTTGCCCCTCAGTAAACCCGAGGTTTATTGTCCCTTTGCTTAGAATGACGAGCTCTCTTTAAGTTCCCTTTCCATCTCAAGAGCCGCTTGAAAAATACCTTCTACGATATTAAACTTGTGAAGTATCAAATAAGTGGAGATCTCTTTGTTCAACCCATACATGAACCGATTGATGTCATGAATAATTTATTCCCCACGATAATCAAGTTTCAACATGAGTTGTTGAAACTCATCATAATATGCCATCATACTTCTATTCCCTTGCCACAAGTTGTACAATTTAGCAAGTAACTCATGGAGATAAATCTCGGGAAGGTACCGTTGCCTCATTAGGTACCTTAACCGAAACCAAGGTGGTAGTTGTCCATCAATCAATTCATTACCAAACCGTTTGATGTATTCCCACCATATATTAGCATAGCCTTCAAAGTGAGCTATGGCATAACAACTTTTCTTGTCTTTCAAGATATCATTCACTTAAAACACTTTATAACATGCTGACTCTCAAGCAAGATACACTTCAGGGTCACTTTTACCCTTAAAGATAGGTAGGCTCAATTTGATGGTATTGATGCCTTCGTCTCTGTCTTGGTGTCAATTTCCCCTTTCTCCATACCCTCAGTATCTTCTTGGATCCACACTTCCCCCTTCATGTAAGCATCATCAAAGGCTCCATACCCTTCATAATCCTCTCGATCATATTCCTCAAAGTGGATGGGATGGTTTTGGATATTTGGAACTTGATTTAGAGGAATTGGATTTTATGGAGGTGGTGGTCTTTGGTTTAGTGGGACTTGGAAGGGTAGGTTTGGATTTAGTAGAGGTATTGGATGTCCAAGTCCCTCTTGAAGAACTTGAGGAGTTTGTGAATGGGTTGGTCTATTGGAGTCTCGGGTTAGGGGATTTTGGGTGGTTTGGCTTACGACATTTAGTGGAGCTAGTGAAGGATTTGGCAATTGAGGCTATGTTTTGGGTGTAACAGTAGCGGAGGAATTTTATCATGTCCACTTGATGAAACATGTCGAGGATTAGAAGGGCGAGAGTTCCTTTGACTCTCCACTTGTTCTAACCTCCACTAATAGTCGTAACTTCCCCCCTTATGGCTCCCACTTTCGTACTCAACCTTTTAAGAGTTTGGGTCATAGCCTTAAGAGTGACCTTCATATTCTCTATTTCATTCGAATCCATGGTTTGAGATGTGGTTCCTTCCATTTTCAAGGTATCACCTACACAAGTAACCCATGAATCTTTAAGGTATGAGTATGCTCTTGTCTGAAGTGGATTCTTGTTTGAAACTTACAGAATTCTCATTGACTATAGCCAAGATTTACAACGTATTCAAATGATAAAAGCACACAAACAAACGATAACATGAATACAAGACTTCAAAGGACTAATTGACAGCCTAGTAGGAGTGTACTAGCTTGTTAATTAGTTCCTGAGTCAATTAGAGGAAACTAAGAATAAAAAATTAGAGACTAAAACATCCAAATTTGAGCTTATTAGTGATGTGGCAGTGGCAAAAGGTGATGTGGCAGTATGTATAACGTCTTGGTCCCACCCAATTGTAGTTACAATTTTGAAGCTTCAATCTTCAAACACTTCAGAGTAGATGACAATTGATTTTGGAGGGAAAAGTATAAGTCTTGAGTCTTATTTAAGTCTAATCTCAAATGAAAAGACTTGACTTGTACCATTCTCACAAAACAAGGTCCCTTAAAAGGTAGTAAAAATTATTGAAAAGTAGATGTCAAATCACAGAAGTGATGTGCTCAAGTCTCTTCACAAACAACTTTACACTTTGTCCTTCAACTTTTTTTTAGATCTATTTTACTCTTTTTAGTGTTTAAGACATGAGTTAAAGAGAAGATCAAGATGAACACACCAACAACACACCAACAATGGCCACTTTAATGTCCAAACATAAGCCACAACATACGGCCAACTTAAAAAACAACAAGTCACTTATCATTAAGCTCAACTTTAGATCTAGACACATTTTGTGTTGATGAGAAACAAACCAACACAAGAAACAAACTAGACAAACAATTTTTTTTGTAGATCTAACTATAAACTTTTGGTCAAGACAATATCACAAGACAAGAAATATTTCAGCCAAGGTTTACAACACACCTTTGTTTCTTCCCAAGATTGGTATTGTAAGGACAAAACTAAGCCTTGAGATTTGATACCAAATGATACAAGACTAAGTGTGTATCATGAGATTCAATCCAACACAAGAATAACAAGATAAACAACAAGGTGCTAGTGAATTGAAATATGCCACACACGGCTTCACTAGACTTCAATATCACATTTTTTAAACAAGAAGATGAAGTTAACAACAAGAAAAATAAGTTAACAAGAGAGCTAGTGAATCGAAAGAGCCCCACACAGCTTCACTAGTATTCAAAGATCAACAACAACACAATGATAACAAAAGAGATGGATAAATAGTTTGACATATAATATTTAAGAATCTAAGAACCCTAACAACATGTAAGGACCTTAGATTTATGAATGTTAACACCAAACTCTTACTTGGACCAAGAGAAACTCAATGAACCCCAACATCCTAGTTTCTAACCAAGATACAACACAAGTATCACTCTACTTGTGAGTTTCGGTATTGAACCTCTTAAATGGAAGAGAGATGTTCAAAATATTACCAGTATTTGAAGTCTCAAAATATCATTAATGAACTACTTAGAAATAACTCTAACATGTTGCTTATGTAGTGAAATACAAAATAATTGATAAATGACTCCCTTTCCCTTGGCCCTTGATTGAAATTCCATCAAATCTACCTTGGCCTACGCTACATCTGCTTCAACAAATTGGCAGTAGATTGGTCGTAGGTCAGGAGCAGACTACACTGGTTTTATATGTGTTGCATCTGCTTCAACAAATTGGCAGTAGATTGACCACAAATCAGGGGCAGATTGGTCCTGTGTCTAACATGTTCTCCATATGTGCCCAAGGTGAGTCCATACTTTAAGGACCCTCTTCACATACCAATACATGTAGTCCCTTAGACGTAGAAACAACACATTCACACATGGCCATGGAAATGAACATACTTTGGAGTTTTTGTTACTCCCGAGCTTGGATACGTAAGAATGGTCTCGAGCTTAGAATTCTTACATCAGAAGGGGACGAAGGGACACCTAACTTACCAAAACACTATGATGAAGAGGAACGGTTAGTAATCTTGTGAAGATATTAGCTGATTGAGAGGAAGATGGAACAAATTTAAGTAAAATAAGTTTATTCAAAAACTTTTATCGAATGAAATGGTAATCAATATCAATATGCTTTGTTCTCTTGTGAAATACAAAGTCTTGGCAATATGTATTGCTGCCTGGCTATCTGAATAGAGAGGTATAGACAATGATATTAGAATGGATAGATCTTGAAAGAGACAAACCAACCATGTGATCTTGACAATGACGCACCTCATAGAATGATACTCAGCCTCTACTGAGCTAAAAGAAATAAAGATTTGCTTCTTTCGCTTCCCAAAAATTAGAGAACCCTTGATAGATAAAATCCATTAATGAGTTTTCTTGAGTTTGGATATGTTTCTCAATTTGAGTCACAAAAAACAAGAAGCTCAAAAGAAGAAGAGGCATTGAGAAAAAGGCCAAAACCTGGTTCCTTTTAAAAGTAATGAAGAACACATAATGCGACAGTGAGATAAGGTAGAAGAGAATCTTCCATGAATTGGCTAAGATGCTGAAAAGTGAAGGCAAGATCCGGTCTTATGTGATTAAAGTTATTCAACTTACCAAGAAGATGTCTATATACAGTGGGATTAGGAATACCATCCCCATCTTTAAACTTAGCTTTACTATAGGATCAAGAGGAGATGAAATATGTGATATATGTGTGACATCAAATTCTTTTAGAAGATCAACCGTGAACTTTTATTGTGAAAGTATGATGCCATGAGGTTCCATAAATACCTTTATGCCCAATAAAAATTTAAATCTCCAGATTTTTTATTCTAAACTCTTCATGTAGAAATAACTTCAGTGTGTGCAACTCTGCATTATCATTATCTGTCAAAATAATGTAATCAATATATACTAATACTATTGAAATAGAGGATTCATATTTTTTGACAACTAGAGAATAATTATTAAGAGATTGAGTGAATCCTTTAAAATTAAGAACATTCGTGAGTCTTGAGTACCATTGCCTAGAGGCCTGACGAAGTCCATATATAGACTTCTTAAGCTTGCAAATATGAGATGGTGATGGTTGAACTGTCCCATCAGGAAACTTCATGTAAACTTCCTCATGTAGATCTCCATGTAAAATGAATTATTAACATCCAATTGATAGATCCCCCAACCTCTCTTGATAGCTATAGCCAGAAGACATCGGATAGTAGTTATTTTGACAACTGGAGAAAAAATTTCATCAAAATCAATACCTTCCTTTTGAATGTCTCATCTGATCACTAACCTAACTTTTAACCTTTCAATGCTACCATCACTATGTTTTTTGACTTTGTAAACCCACTTACAAGATAAAGCCTTTTTATCGGAGGATAGTTTAACCACATCCCAAGTGTTGTTCTACTTAAGAGCCTGAAGCTCTTTATTCATAGCTTCTTTCCAACCCTTGTGTAACATAACTTGATTATAATTGATAGGTTTTTGAATATTATACATAGAATTTAGAATATGTTGGTTATTAGAAGATAGATTTATGACTGAAAGAGAGACTGAGGAGATGAGAAATAAGAAGAGCTAATATTACTCAAATGCAAAAAACTATAAATATAGTCTTCTAGATGATTAGAAGTTTTATGTTTCCGAGTTTATCTCCTAAGTGAGGAAATATTATTAATGGGAGGAATAAGAGGATGTACATGACAACAGAAAAAACATAAGGTTGTACCTAATTCATGACAATAGGAGGAACAAAAGGTTGTACCTGGTCCATAATGGTGGATGCAGGAGAAAAAATAGAAGTGATACATGAGGGAGATGGGATACTTTGATTAGTGTCAACATTATCATCATAACCTGTAGTTGGTATTAATATATGAATTGAAAAATAGGAATCATTAGATTTAGAAAAAGCAAAATAAAGAATACTTTCATGAAATATAACATCTCTAGAAACGATGATTTTCTTAGAATCGAAAACCAAAACTTTGTAATCTTTTTTTCATGTGGATATCCCAAAAAGACACATGCAGTGGTCCTTGGTGTCAACTCAAACCTTTGAGAGGATTGAGTGTAAACAAAACATAGGCTTTCAAAATATTTGAGATTAGAATAGTTAGGTGTGGTCTTGAAAAAGACTACAAAGGCTGTTTTATAGTTAAGAATATTTGAAGAAAATATATTGATTAAATAAGTTGAAGCCAAAAGACATTCACCTCAATATTGAATGGACAAATGTGACTGGTACAAAAGCACCCTAGATGTTTCTAGCAGATTTCTATGTTTTCTTTCAACCATACTATTTTGTTGTGGAATAGATACACATGAGGTTTGATGTTGAATCCCTTTAGAGAAAAAAATATTTTGACTATGTTGTACCATTTCCTAACTCTAGAGCATTGTCAGATTCTACTATTTAACCTTTATTTGAAATTGTCTTTCGATCATAGCTAAGAAATATTTGAGGACTGTGAAAGCATTTGACTTATTGCTTAATAGGATAGTCCATGTTCCTCTACTAAAATCATCCATCATGATAAGAAAGAATTTATACCCATCATATGTTAGGTTTTTTATACGCTTCCCAAGTGTCAATATATATTAATTCAAAAATATTTTTTGTTGAGATGTCGCTTTTTGAAAAAGGTTTTTGACTTCTCTTTCCATAGGAAAAATCACACCTAGGGTGTCAAAATTTTTACAAGAAGAGATGGAATGAAAAGAAACGTTTTTCATATTATTCAAAGGCATATGCCCCAATATGTAATGCCACAATTTCTCCTTTATTTTGAAATCAAACAAGACAAGCCATTAATTGGAAACTGAATTAGAACTGGAATCTTATTACAAGAAACTAAATTAAGACCTAAACTAGGACTTGAGTTTTTCTTAAGCATTTGGAAGAATATCTACTAGGCTCGATTTGAGTATGTAGAGTTCTTCTTTTCTCTACCAATTTCCAATGAGTTCTTCAGAGAAGGGCCCTAAAATATAAAATAAGAAGCAGGGGTAAATAACACATAGTTGTTGAGTTGTCTACATAATTTTTGTATAGACAAGAGATTGTACCTGAAAGAAGGTACATATAAAACATTGCGTAAAATAAGATTTAATAATGGACATACTGTTCTTGAATGAGTTATCCTTACTTTATATGAATTAAGAAGATTTACCATGAATTCTCTAGGCAAGGCCAAAAAATTAGAAAAAAAATTGCTTTATTGTGAGTCATATGCTGAGTAGCTCCACTATCTATGTAATACCACGAACTTTTTTTAAGTCAAATATAGTCTCCAGAAGAGTTAGTGATGAATTTCTAAATTATTAATGTTTAACTCAGTTAGAATTTCCCTAATTTTGAATTTCTATCATGTGGAAAATTGAATTAGCTTTCCAATGATACCAATTTTGTCCAAATCCGGAATCGGAGTATAAAGTTATGGATGTTTTACTGAGAGCTATCAGAACCGCCCAGGTGCGATGGGCAGGTTGATGGATCGTCGAGCTAGTGATGGAATATCACCTAAACCATCGTAGCTAAGGCAGTAAGTCAATCTTCTGGCTAAGGTACAAAGGACAGGTTGACGGACCATCGAGCTAGCGATGGACCATCTACAAAGCCATCACTACTAAGGTAGTGAGTCCCTATTCTGGCCCAAGTGCGATGATCAGAACGATGGACCGTCGAGCTAGCAACGAACCTTTGCTTGAGCTATCGCAGATCCCGTTCTTCAATTTAAAGCCATTTTTAAAAGGGTATTTGGGTCTTTTCCACCCGTTTTAACCCCTAATTATACCAGAAAATAGCTCATAACTTCATTATTTATTCATAACATCTAATTAAGGTTTCTCTGAAAGATCAATCCCCAAGAACAAGAAATCCTAGGTGCTTGATTCCAAGTCAAGAATTCAAGCTTTCCTCCATAAATCTTTAAGAAATTATCCACCCAGGTATGTCAAGTGTTCATTCATGGATTTCTTTCGTCCATAAAGCCCAAGAATCTAATTTTAAATTATAAATTGTGATATTTATGTTGTGGATTGATTACGATCATGTTGATGTTGTGTATGATACCCAAGTTGGAATTGTTAAATGTGTTTTCTTTAATTTATGCTAGCATGTGGATTAAAATCTACTAAATTGTGTTGATTTATGCTACTAGGATGAATTAATTTAATTTCCAAGACTAAGTTTATAGTTATAATAGGAAACATGCCTTATGACTCAATTGTGATCAAAATGATGAACCTATGTTTCACCCTTATGTTCAAATGACTCCCATGTTATTATTATGCTTTGTGATGGACTGATGTAATGCTCATGAGATTAGGCTTATGAAATTATGATATATTTACATGTACTTCTATTCATGTGCGAGCTTATGGCATGCAAATACTTCATGAATATCACCAATGATTGTACTATGAATTGTTGACTATGGTCATATGTCAAGAAGTATCATGTCTTATCAGTTTTATGCTATCGAGTTCTGGAGGTACTTGTACCCGATAATTTAGCTATGTGCCTAGAGCCAGTGTCATGTTTTTAAGATACTCTTAGTCAAGCCATGTTTAGTAGAATTCAGTCAGTCTCATGACTCAGGAAAACTCAGTAATCTCAGTAATCTCAGTCAGTTATCAGATCTCAGCTATACTCCATCAGTTAACAAAACTCAGTAAACTCAGTCCAGTTAGTTCAGTATAATTAATTCAGTGTCTAATTAGATGGGATTAGAATTCAACACCGAGTGAGCCCAAGGATGGGAACTCACCTGCGACTAGAGGGTGTGATTCTTAGAAGCAATCCTTGAGCTTCAAAATTATGTAGCCAGCGTAGTTTGAGACATCTAACCTATTAGATAAGGGTTGATGAGGTTACTTAACCTGTTAGATAAGGGTTCCACCATTCTTCTTAGAGTACCTATTAGAGGAGGGATCACTCACAACTTATCTTTACAAGTGGCGCGGTATTGACACTCTTCTAATTAGGATTATAGATTGGACCCTAACTTATCTATATTGCTTTATTTGGGGTATATCGGTGCGATGACTACTTTCTATAGTTACAGTCTCAGTCTCAGTAATAGAACTCAGATAGTTCTATAGAATTTAGGACTGTTAGATACAGTCACCCAGTTCAGTACAGAACTCAGCTAGTTCCATCAGAAACAGGACTGTCAGACATAGTCATTTGGATAATAGTACAACAGTTATACAAAACCTACGTTATTAGTATTCATATTTAGTGATGCCTTGATCTCAGATATAGTTCACGTATTCATGCATATATTCTCACGTTCATGTTATTTGGTCAGCTAGTATTGTTCATGCATATAAACCCTTGTATTCAGCTAACCTCACTTGTATACCAGTATATTTAATCATAATGACGGATTTATGCTATGGTATTTTATACCATAGGTTTAGAAGCACGAGCTCCAAAGCATCAGTAGCATTCTAGTCTCAGCAGTCAGAGTTAGCAGTGAGTCATCATCCTTCAAGGATATTATAATTACTTTATTATGTCATTACTTAGTTTAAGTTAGGGGACATATCCCATCAACTCCTTATTTAGACAGTTTAGTTTTAGAGGTTTTCAGACTATAGTACATTCAGACAGTTTATTTTAGTTCATTTTTTGGTATTGATATACCTTACTCTCAGATAGTATATTTTAACTGCTTTGAACTTTATGGCATATTCCAGTCTATTATTTCTGTATTTTATATGATGTTATACAGTATACAGTCACAGGTACAGATTTCAGTCATGGGTTAGCCTGTGGTCCTTTAGAGTTATGAGCACCGTGTAGCATTTCGGGTACTAGATTAGGGGCGTTACAAACTTGGTATTAGAGCCTAAGTTTTAATAGTGTCCTAGAAAGTCTGAAAATCATATCTAGTAGAGTCTTATGTATGGGTGTATTGCGCGCCATATTTATGTACAGAAGGGCTATGAGATATTTTAGTAATAGTTTCCCATTTTTTAGTATTCATGTCATGCCTGTGAGTATAATCTCAATTTAATCCCTCAGTCTAATTTCTTTCTCTTGCATTTACAGAATATGCCTCCCAAGAAGAGAACCAGGAATCAGTCAGCCCCTTAGCCCAAAGATTCTTTGGGAGAACATGTCTCTTATACAGAGTTCAGAGCTGCATTCACTATTCTTGCTCAGTCAGTTACTGCTCAGAATGAATGGCAGGCTTTCGTTCCGACCAACCCAGTGACTAATTTAGCGGCAGCCAAAATTTAGGACTTCACTCGAATGAATCCTTTATTTTTTTTGGGTTTAAGTCAGATGAGGACCCTTAGGAATTTCTTGATCAAGTTCAGAAGGTTACAGACATCATGGGGGTTACTCCTAGTGAGAGTACTGAGCTAGATGCACATCAGTTGTAGGAAGTTACTTATACTTAGTTCAAGTAGTGGAAGTTAGAGAGGTCAGTTGATATAGGATCTATTAAGTGAGAGGAGTTTGTCACCGTATTCTTAGATAGATTCTTTCCCCTAAAGTTGAGAGAAGCCAATGTGTCAGAATTTATCAGCCTTAGGCAGGGCAACATGACGGTAAAAGAGTTTTCTCTTGAGTTTACTCAATTAGCCAGATATGCTCCTCATGTGGTTGCAGATAGCTGGGCCAAGATGAGTAAGTCTGTCTCTAGGGTGAATGATAGTGTGGTCAATAAGTGCAGGTCCGCGATGTTGAATAGTGACATAAACATAGCCTGTCTTATAACGTATGCTCAACAGATAGAAGAGCAAAAGATGAAGAAGAGGGAGAAGCAGAATAAGATAACAAGGACAGGTAGTTTCAAATTTCTTAGCCTAAATCTGAGGGAGGAAACCGTTCTCAGTTCCATCCTAAATCATCAGTTCTAGCTCCTTCTTCGGCCAGTGCTCCAGCTCTTAAGTTCAGGAATGGTAATAGAGATAGGGCGCCAGGCTCTAAGTCTCAGGGCAGTTTAGCAATGCCCGAACTAATCCCCTTTGTTAGACTTATGGTAGGAACCATAAGGGTGTGTGCAGAGCTGACAGGGATGTCTATTTTGGGTGTGGCTAGCCAGGACACAAAGTCAAAGATTGTCTCCAGTCAGGTTATCAGGGTTAGGAGAACCGTTCCTCAGCTCAGTCTGGTCGCCCAAATCAGTAGGGTGCCACTTTCAGTGCTACTAGTGGGCAATGCCCAAATTAAATTTATGCTCTCCAGTCTCGACAGGATCAAGAAAATTCTCCTGATGTGATTATTGGTACGTTACAGCTCTTTCACTTACATGTTTACACTTTGCTAGATCCAGGAGCTTTCTTTTCTTTTATTACTCCTTACATAGCATTTGATTTCGAAGTCAGTCCCAAAATTCTAGAAGAGCCCTTCTCAGTATCTACCCCAGCGGGTAAAAGTATTATAGCTCGATGGGTATACAAGAACTGTCCAGTTATGGTATCTCAGAAAATCACTTCAACAGACGTAGTCGAATTAGAGATGACTTATTTTGATATTATTCTTGGCATGGATTGGCTTCATTCCTTTTATGCCACAGTCGACTGTAGAAATATAGTTGTCCAATTTCAGTTTTCAAATGAACCTATCCTAGAATGAAGGGGTAGTACTTCAGCTTGTAGAGGTCAGTTTATTTCATACCTTCGGGCATGGAAAATGATATCTAAGGGATGTGTCTATCATCTTGTTTAAGTTAAGGACACTAGTTCTAAAACTCCCAATCTTGAATTTGTCCCAGTCGTGAATGAATATTTAGATTTCTTTCCTAAAAATCTTCCAGGAATTTCTCCCGAAAGGGAAATAACTTCGGTATTGATCTCCTTTCAGATACTCAGCCTATATCTATTCCTCTATACAGAATGGCACCAGCAAAACTCAGAGAATTGAAGGAACAATTGAAGGATCTCCTAGACAAGGGATTCATTAGACCCAGTGTGTCCTCATGGGGTGCACCAGTTTTATTCATGCAGAAGAAAGACGGTTCTCTCAGAATATGTATAGACTATCGTTAAATCAATAAATTCACGGTCAAGAACAAGTATCCACTTGCCAAAATTGATGAATTATTTGATCAACTTCAGGGTGCCATCTATTTTTCTAAGATAGACCTCAGATCAGGCTATCATCAGCTCAGAGTCAGAGAATGTGACATTATGAAAATAGCCTTTCATAGTTGGTATGATCACTTCAAATTCTTAGTTATGTCCTTTGGTCTTACCAATGCCCTAGCAGCTTTCATGGACTTGATGAACCGTGTGTTCAAGCAATACTTGGACATGTTCATCATAGTCTTCATAGATGACATCCTTGTTTTTTCCCGCAATGAGCGTGATCATGCAGATTATCTCAGCATAGTATTGCAGACTCTAAAAATCATCAGTTATTCACCAAATTCAGTAAGTGTGAATTTTGGCTAAGGTCAGTAGCATTACTTAGTCATATTATTTCGGGTGATGGCATTAGGGTCGATTCTCAAAAAATTAAAGTAGTAAGAAAGTGGCCTTACCTTATCTTTCCATAAAATATCAGGAGTTTCTTGGGTTTGTCTGGTTATTACCGATGATTTATTGAGGAATTTTCTTCTATTGAATCCCTATGTCCAAATTTACTCAAAAGAAAGTCAAGTTTCAGTGGTTAGATTCTTGCGAGAAGAGTTTTCAAGAGTTGAAGACTCAACTCACCTCAGCTACAGTTTTGGCTCTTCTAGATGGTTTCGATGGGTTCATAGTGTATTGTGATGCATCCAGAGTAGGTTTGGGTTTTTTCCTCAAGCAACATGGTAAGGTCATAGCCTACGCCTCCAGACAGTTTAAACCCCATGAGAAGATTTATCCTACTCATGATTTCGAGTTAACACCCATAGTTTTTTTCTTGAAGATCTGGAGGAATTATCTATATAAAGTTCATATAGATGTGTTCACAGATCAAAAGATCCTTCAGTAAGTCATTCCTCAAAAAGATCTCAATCTTCATCAGAGGAGGTGGTTAGAGCTCTTGAAAGATTACGATATGAGTGTTTTTTATCATCCGGGCAAGGCCAATATGGTAGACGATGCTCTCAGTAGACTGTATATGGGTAGTGTTGCTCATGTTGAGGATGGTAAGAAAAAATTAGCTCAGGAAGTCCATCATCTTGCCCAACTAGGTGTCCGTCTAGTTGATTCTTCAGAGGGTAATATATTGGTTCAGAATAGTTCAAAATCATCTCTAGTTTCTGAGGTGAAAGAAAAGCGAGATAGAGATCCCAGTCTAGTCAAGTTTAAAGAGTCAGTCAAGGATTATAACGTGTAGGTTTTCTCCCAAGGGGGATATGGTGTTCTGTATTGTCAGGGTCATTTATATGTTCCAGGTGTAGATGACTTAAGTCAGCAAATTCTTCTAGAAGCACATGGTGCGCGTTACTCTATTCATCCAGGGGCCACAAAGATGTACCACGACTTACGGGAGGTCTATTAGTGGAGTGGGATGAAAAGAGATGTTGCAGCATTTGTGGCTAAGTGCTCTACATGTCAACAAGTTATGATTGAGCATCAAAAGCCTAGTCGGTCCATGCAGGAGTTCAGTATTCCTACTTGGAAGTGGAAATAAGTAAACATGGACTTTGTGAAGGGTTTGCCTCGTATTAGTCACCAGCATGATTCAGTTTAGGTTATTGTAGAAAGGATAACCAAATCATCTCATTTCCTTCCAGTCCATACCTCTTATTCAGTCGAGGATTACGTCAGACTCTATATGAGGGAGTTGGTCAGATTACACGGTGTTCCATTATCTATTATCTCATACAGAGGTTCCTAGTTCACCTCTCATTTCTGGAAAGCGTTCTAAAAGGGTTTTGGTACCCAAGTTCATCTCAGTACAACCTTTCATCCCCAGACAGATGGTCAAGCAGAAAGGACCATTCAGACTTTAGAAGACATTCTAAGGGAATGTCCAATTGATTTCAAGGGTATTTGGGATGACAACTTGCCTTTGATTGAGTTTGCATATAATAATAACTATCATTTTAGTATTTGGATGGCTCAATTCGAAACTCTTTATGGTGGGATATGTAGGTCTCCAGTTGGTTGGTTTGAAGTTAGTGAGGCCTCAGTTATTAGGCCTGACTTAGTATTCGATGCCTTAGAAAAAGTTCAGTTGATCTGAGAAAGACTTTGGGCTGCTCAGAGCCAATAGAAGTCTTATATAGATGTGCACAAAGGGGATCTTAAGTTCGAGATTGGTGATTATGTCTATATAAAGATCTCTCCCATGAAGGAAGTGAAGAGGTTCGGCAAGAAGGGAAAGCTCAATCCCCGATATGTCGGTCCCTTCAAAATTCTCATTTGTTTTGGCAAAGTAGCTTATGAGATCGAGTTGCCTTCAGATTTGGCCTCAGTTCATCCAGTCTTCCATGTCTCTTTGCTCAAGAAGTACATAGGTGGCCCGGAAGTCATAGTTCCTATTTAGAGCATAGATATTCAGAATAGCCTCTTTTATGAAGAGATTCCAATCAAAATCCTAAACTATCAGACTCACAGATTGAGGAACAAAGAAGTCCCTCTAGTCAACGTTCTATGGCAAAATCAGTCCGTTGAGGGAGCTACTTGGGAAATAGAAGTAGATATGCTAACCAAGTACCCTTACCTCTTCTCTGCGAACTCAGATTTAGCTCAAGGTAACAGTTCTCCTTATGCTTTTCAATTTCATGTTCAGGTTTCAGTTACAAGCTTGGTATCCATTTGATGTTCAGAATTCCATTATAAACTTGGTATTAAATACCATTGCATATTCAGTCATTTATTCATGTATCAGTTTAGTCAAGTTATCATGCATCAGATATGCATTCTCATTGTGAGAAATTTATTTCCTCAGAACACTCAGTCATGCATCCAAGAATCAGTTACTCATGCATTAGATATGCATGCTCAGTATGATATATATTCATTTTATCAGTCATGTTAGTCATGGAGTCATGTTTCAGTCATTCATGTTCAGGATGTGCTTTAGTCTACCATTTCTTCCCTCTCAGTTAGTCTCATTCGAGGATGAATATTTCCAAGGGGGAGACATTATAATGCCCCAAACTTTCTTTAAGTCAAATCTAGTCTCCAGAAGAGTTAGTGGTGACTTTATAAATGATTAATGTTTAAATCAGTTAGAATTTCCCCAATTTCAACTTTTTATCATGTGGAAAATTGAATTAGATTTCCAACGATATCAATTTCATCCAAATCCAGTATTGGAGTAGAAAGTTATGGACGTTTTACTGAAAGCTGTCAGAACCGCCAAAGTGCGACGGGCAGGTTGACAGACCGTCGAGCTAGCGATGGACCATCGCCTAAACTATTGCAGCTAAGTCAGTAAGTCAATTTTCTGGCTAAGGCGCAACGGACAGGTTGATGGACCGTCGAGCTAGCGATGGACCGTTAGCCAAGCCGTCGTACTAAGGCAGTGAATCCCTCTTCTGGCCCAAGTGCAATGATCAGAATGATGGACCATTGAGCCAGCAACGGACCTTTGCTTGAGCCATCATAGATACCGTTCTTCAATTTAAAGCCATTTTTAAAAGGGTATTTTTGTCTTTTTCCACTCATTTTAACCCCTAATTATACCAGACAATAGCTCATAACTTTATTATTCATTCACAACATCTAATTAGTGTTTCTCTCAAAGATCAATCCCCAAGAACAAGAAACCCTAGGTGCTTAATTCCAAGTTAAGAATTCAAGCTTTTCTTCACAAATCTTTAAGAATCATCCACCCAGGTATGTCAAGTGTTCATTCATGGATTTTTTTCATCCATGAAGCCCAAGAATCTAATTTTAAATTATAAATTATGATGTTTATGTTGTGGATTGATTACGATCATATTGATGTTGTGTATGATACCCAAGTTGGAATCATTAAATGTGTTTTCATTAATTTATGCTAGCATGTGGATTAAAATCTACTAAATTGTGTTGATTTATGCAACCATGATGAATTAATTTAATTTCCAAGCCTAAGTTTATAGTTATGTATGCAAGGTGTTTGATAAAATGCTTAAGAGAATAGGAAACAAGCCTTATGACTCAATTGTGACCAAAATAATGAACCTACGTCTCACCCTTAAGTTTAAATGACTCCCAAGTTATTGTTATGCTTTGTGATGGATTGATGTAATGCTCACGAGATTAGGCTTATGAAATTATGACATGTTTACATGCACTTCTATTCATGTGTGAGCTTATGGCATGCAAATACTTCATGAATATCCCCAATGATTGTACTCTGAATTATTGACTATGGTCAAGTGTCAAGAAGTGTCATGTCTTGTCAGTTTTATTATATCGAGTCCTGGGGTACTTGTACCCGACAATTTAGCTGTGTGCCTAGAGTTAGTGTCATGTTTTCATGATACACTTAGTCAAGCCATGTTTAGTAGAATTCAGTCAGTCTCATGACTCAGGAAAACTTAGTAACCTCAGTAATCTCAGTCAGTTATCAGATCTCAGTGATACTCCATCAGTTAACGGAACTCAGTAAACTCAGTCCAGTCAATTCAGTATAATTAATTCAGTATCTAATTAGATGGGAGTAGGATTCAGCACCGAGTATGCCCAAGGATAGAAACTCAACTGCGAGTAGAGAGTGTGATTCTTAGAAGCAATTCTTGTTCTCCAGAACTACGTAGCCAACGTAGGTTGAGACATCTAACCTGTTAGATGAGGGTTGATAAGGTTTCTTAACCTATTAGATGAGGGTCCTACCATTCTCCTTAGAGTACCTGTTAGATGAGGGATCACTCACAGCTTGTCTTTACCAGTGGCGTGGTATTGACACTCTTCCAATTGGGGTTATAGATTGGACCCTAACTCAGCTATATTGCTTTATTTGGGGCATGTCGGTTAGATGACTACTATTCCATAGTTACAGTCTCAGTCTCAGTCTCAGTGATAGAACTCAGATAGTTCTATAGAATTTAGGACTGTTAGATACAGTCACCCAGTTCAGTACAGAACTCAGCTAGTTCCATCAGAAACAGGACTGTCAGACATAGTCATTTGGATAATAGTACAACATTTATACAAAACCTACGTTATTAGTATTCATATTTAGTGATGCCTTGATCTCAGATATAGTTCACGTATTCATGCATATATTCTCACGTTCATGTTATTTGGTCAGCTAGTATTGTTCATGCATATAAACCCTTGTATTCAGCTAACCTCACTTGTATACCAGTATATTTAATCATAATGACGGATTTATGCTATGGTATTTTATACCATAGGTTCAGAAGCACGAGCTCCAAAGCATCAGTAGCATTCCAGTCTCAGCAGTCAGAGTTAGCAGTGAGTCCTCATCCTTCGAGGACATAATCATTACTTTATTATGTCATTACTTACTTAATTTTAGTAGTTGGAGTTAGTTGAGGACATGTCCCATCAACTCTTTATTCAGATAGTTCAATTTTATAGGCTTTCAGACTACAGTATGTTCCAGTTTATTTCAGTTCATGTTTTGGTATTGATATATCGTACTCTCAGATAGTATGTTATATCCTTTTTGGACCTTATGGCATGTTCCAGCCTATTATTTCCATATTTTACATGATGTCATATAGAATACTGGGTTAGCTTGTGGTCCTTCGGGATCATGAGCACCATGTAGCGTTCCGGGTACTAGATTCGGGGTGTTACATTCTAATATCTAAGAATTATTGTCAATGTTTATTATGTGTGCATAAGAATTGAAAAACTTAGTTTTACCTGCTGTCACGCCTCATTTTTCTTGCAAAAAGTGGGATTCAACATGACGACTCTTTTTAGGATTTGTTAAGGAGTGAAGAATCGCCACCTAACAAATTAAGGTATGTTAGGACACCATTCTAAGCTAATTATGAACCAGTTAAGCAATCTATGTCACCAGAAATTAGGTGAGAATTAAATTATCTCAAAAGAAAGCTGTCAAGCACATTTCTAGGTCCTTAAATATGGTTTTTGATCGAATTCACATATTATGTAGGAATTCTACGTGATCAACAAAGGTCACTTATTTTTTATAAACTTAATGTTGTTAAGTGATTACATAATAAATAAACAGGCATGCAACTTGATTACATTTAAATTACTAATTATTTAAGCGAGAGAAGATACATGAATAAAGATAAGTCAGTCAAGCAAGGAGAGAGAAGTGACATAGTTTATATAGCAAAATATTTATTAAGTAGAAAAGCCTAAATTACCCCAATCAACTAAACATGTGAAGTAAATAAAAGGGACACCGAATTTGAAAGACTAGTCGAAGGATTAGTATTTCTTATTATTCAGATCAACGCCTGACTATTAACGATTGACAATGTCATATGTCGCATTGTCGACTTATGCTCGGGTCAATTTTCATCATTTTTAAAAGTCTACTCACCCCTACCTAGTTTGGTTAATAGCGTAAAAGCGTTCTAAAAGTATGACAAAACTAGTGTTTCCTATAATACCTACCCATCCTGACTTAATATTGAAGAGGTATTGGACTTTATACATTGAATTTGGTCTAGACAAAAGAGAGCTCGACTACCTAATTAGACTCAAAATTCGCGTCAAGCAAAACACATTGGACAAACAAGTAGCACGTAAGGGTCTCAAACAAGCCTCTTGATTAATTAAAGGTTGGTTCGGCGATTAACATGTTATAATAAGTAATCTTTCACTTTTTAAAAGATTAGACTTATAGGCATGACACCTAAGTGACAAATAGCTATTTGTATCGCATTAAATAAACATGTCTGAAATCAAATAAAGATGGCATCAACTTATTCTTAATATACGAAAAAATGTTAAGAATTGAGATTTAATTGCAGAAAATATTATTAAAGTGCTAAAAAATATAGTTTAAACACTAAAAATTAGTATTAAATGCTAAAAAGATTATTTAGATATTTTGAAAATTAAAATTAGATACTAGAAGATAAGTTAAATATGCTGAAAATTAATTTAAAAACTAAAAAATAAGCTAAATGTGTTGAAAACATATTACGGTGTTGGGAAATAAATTAAAGTGTTGAAATGTTGTGTTTTAATTGTGGGAAATGCATTTAAAACTGAAAATTAAATTTTAGTTGCTGAAAAAATATCATTTAAGGCCAGATACTAAGTTTTAGTTGCTTAAAAGAATTCTTACATTGCTGAAAATTAATAAAATATGATGAGAATTTATTTAAATGCTAAAAAGTGATTTATATTACTGAAAATTTATTTATTAAGCTGAAATTGATTTTTGTATTATTGAAGATGGTTCTTAAATGATGAAACTGATTTATTGGTGAAAGTTATCAATCAAAAATGATTTTATTATTATTGAAGAAAATTATTTAAAGGCCGAAATTTTAGAATCTCAATTGCCAAACTATTCTTTTAAATATTCTGAAAATTAAACTAACTGTCAAAAATCAATTAAACGTATTATACGCTAGTTTGACATACTTGAAGTTGATTCAATATATATAAAGTTAATTGCTACGCCTGATACATGCTTTATAGGTGACAAGAAACAGGGATATATCAAACAAACCTAACACCAAATATTTACTTTCGATTAGTTCCTATAGGCATGTTTTCTAAATGTTCCACAATACTATAAGCTACCTCATAAATATAGAAATAACATCGATTGAGACTTACCGATAGGTAGCAAGGAGATAATAACAAGAAACCTTAAGTAAAGCAATTGAAATAATCAGACGAAACCGAATTCCTTCTTCGAAACCTAAAAATGCCGATGAACTTTGAAAATATTTTTTTTAACCTTTTGTATAGAGAAAATATATAGCTAGAAATTCTTTTCGAGGGGGTAATACCCGAGGAGGTTGTGTTTATATAGTAAATGATGGAACATAATTAGAGGGAAAGAATATTTTAAAAATCAATTGAGGATATTTCTTTTCCTTAATTTGCTAGGATGACTCAATTAATCAGAAAATCTTATTATTTTACCATGATTAAGTAAGTAAAATTCAGCCAAGAAAGTAAAAAAAAAAGAAAAAAGAAATACTTGATACAATTAATCAATAAAACTTTCCATAAATACACATATCAATTAATAGTGGTAGATTATGCGTAGTTCAGCCAAATCAATAAAAGGAAAACATAATATTTGAATAACTAATCAATGAAAATTTCCTTCCATAACTATTAAAATAACATCAATATCAATTAATAGTATGTAAAATTCAGTCAAAACAAGGAAAGGAGAATATTTAGAATGATCAATTAGCGAGATTTCCTTCAATAAACATGAGAATCCAAATAACTTAACATAAATTCAAATCAACAAAAAAGAAGGATGAAAATTATACTTGTTAAGTAGCTTGTCACACACCAAACGAAAAGGAGGAAAATTCCACTAAAGCAGAAACTACCCCAATTAGCTAAATACCAAGTCACACCAAATCAATTGAAAGGGTGTGAATTTAATAAGCATCTAATAAGCTTCTTCAAGTAAAAACGACAAACAATAGTGAAAAATCAAATACAAAGCGCGAGTGAAGATTATTACAATCATGAATAGATTTGTACTATTTAGTCAGTCTGTCATGAAAATTTAGGGGCTTTTAACATATGTTAATTAAAAGGTGTAAATAAATAATAAAATTGAAATAATCAAGTCAAAATCACATCCCAAGCATCACAGATTTTAAATATGCGAACCTGCTTTGGGATAATTTGGGGGCAAAGCAACCAAACTGAAACTTACACCACAATTGGTCAATATAAAAGTGAGAATTCACCAAAAACCTTATCGGTTATCAACTTCAGTTAGGATGTGACAACCAAAGGGATGGAAAATAAGGTGGCATTGGATTAGGGATTCGCCGACTGGTTAGTGGCTGCTGGTGGTCATTGTTGGTCTGTCACAGGGGTTGGTATTGGCTGCATGGATGAAAAAAGACGGCAGTTACAACGGGGTTCACTGGAGGGGGAACAAAAAGAAGGCGGCTACGACGGTTCGACATTTTTGCCAGCAATAGTGGTGGTTTTTGGGAGTTTTATTGGCTGGAAGTGGTGGGGTTTTGCCGGCAGCTTATCGGTAATCACATCCGACAAGGCTGCAATAGAGGGGAGAAGAAGGAAAGGTATGAGGCGACTAGAAATGGAATTTTCTGGTGAGTGACACAACTAGAAATGGAGATTTTTCGGTGAGGTTCTGTGTTTAGAGAGTGGAACATAGAGAGGTAAGAGAAAGGAGAAGGGGATACGATTGGTTTGCAAAATAGGTTAAGATTAGGGTTTTTGAGGTTATTAAAGAAAATAAAGGGATGAGTTTATCTCATTCATTTGATCAATCTTGATCAACGGCTAAGATTAAAATGATATAAAGGGTGGGTTAAAAAAATTAAAATTTAATTTATGGTCAAAATTGATGTCAATTTTGACTACAATTGACACCAACTAAGTACAAAAATGTCTAGGAATTAAATATATAGAAGAAAATTAAATGGGATTGGTTGTTATTTTAATAAAAATAATAATGATAATAATAATAACAACAACAATAACAACAACAACAACAACAACAACAACAAAAGCTAGATGTTGTAAATTATGGGTGTGACCATTAAATAGTTTCAATAAGTATTAAAAAATTATGTAAAAATATTATATTTTAATTAATAAATTATAACAAAATGATAATAAAATAATTCATATATTTTCAAATCATGAATGTGACACGTCAATATCTATTTGATACAAGAATAATGTGTAAAAGATATTAATATTTAAAATTAATAATTTTAAAAGAAATAACAGCCTAAGAGGAGCATTAGGAGGTCAAAATTGGGTGTCAACAGCTGCCCTTCGTTGTTTAAGAATGATGAAAGAATTATCGAGCAACAAAAGTTGATGTAGTAGCCAATTTTGTTCGACCGAGAGAATAGTTTGTTGAAACTGACACAATAGGGGGTAATCTTAAAAATAGTGCGGCTGAGACTTTGGCTTTATGTATCCTACTCTGATTTTACGAGAACCAGACCGTGTGTAGTTCTAGATTTAGGAATAGATAATATTCCTAAGGGATGTTAATGATAAAGGACGGGCTTTAAAAATGATATTATGGATCGATGAGATTGGAGGGAATATGATTCAAACAATGACGTAAGGAGAGGTATGAAAATAAAAGGTAAATGAGTTTTGAGTTTGTTTGTACGATGAATGAATAAACAGGATGAGGTTTCGAAAAGAGGAGTGAAATTTTTTTTTCTGTTTGTCACTTCTTCCTTTGTTAGTTGCATACTTTTTAGTATGCGAGCCAACAAAGGTTAATGCATATAAACGATAAGTAATTGATAAACAGATAAAAAATATGGGGATAAAGAAAACATATTTATTATATTGTTGGATTGTCTGATGGGCCTCTCAATGTAGTGCCGGATTGACTATTAAACTTTTTGATGTAGTGTCGGATTGGATGTCGGTCCTCTCAATGCAGTGTCGGATTGGCTGTCAGGCCTCTCTATGCAATGTTGGATCAGGTGTCGGGCTTGTTAATATAATGTCAAATCGATTGTCAGGCTTCTCGATATAATGTCGAATCAGCTGTCGGGCTTCTCAATGCAATGTTGGATTAGTTGTTAGGATTCTCAATGCAATGTCAGAGTGGTTGTTGGGTTTCTCAGTGTCAAATTAGTTATCAAGCCTCACAATGCAATGTTGGATCAACTGTCGGGCTTCTCGATGCATTGTTGTTGTTGAGCCTTTCAGAATGGTCACTATTCGAGTTGTTGTCGAGTGATTCTTGTTGTCTGTACCTGTTAACCCTATACTCAAAGAAAATTGTGGGTTTGTAAAAAGAGAAGGTTGATTTGTACCTCTACCTTGACTGAAGTATCCTCTTTTCGATGTCACCGACCGATGAGGAGACTCACTCAGGTCTTCACTTGGGTAGAAAAAATAAATAATCTTAAAATCATATTTGAAAATAGTTGTCTTTTGCAAATGATAAGTAAAGCTTATTATAAAAAATATGAAATTTTATTGAATCAATAACTCTGACATATTTCGAGATAATAAAACATTTTGTAAGAACTTGTTCTCTTGTTGAAAAATTTTTAAGGACCACTTACAAATTTTTGCCCCAGTATGTTTGCCTGTCGGAAAAGACTGCTTGTAAGAATTTTATAGGTAATCTAAAAAATTCTGCCCAGTGTCATGTCTGTGCCAATGTCATGCCCTTATAGAATTTTTGAGGTCCTCTAAAAAATTCATCATGCCAATGCCATGCCCTTATAGAATTTTTCAGGTCCTCTGAAAAATTCTACCATTTTTCAGGTCCTCTAAAAAATTCCACCCTAATTACAATACTCATAGAAGGGAAATAAGAGAATTTTATTATAATGAGACCAAACTCCATAGAACCACTTACGTATCCCTCTTAAATGGGAAACCGATCAGACTTAGTTCCAATTATAATGTAAGGGGCATGAAATAAAGATTATTCATAATATCCCTTAACAAGATCTGAATTGATGGGCTTGTACCAAATTATGCCATCTATTTCTGTGAGTATGAGTGCTCGTCCTGTCAAGATTCGATGAACCACGTAAGGGCCTTGCCAATTTGGTGGGAATTTTCTCTTTCCACTATCTTTATGTGGAAAGATCTGCTTCCAAAATCAATTTCCTAGGCAAGAAATATCTAGACTTAAAATCTTTAACCTTACTAACTAATTTCTTAGGGATCTCATCTTTTTCCATTTCTTATAATTCACTTATATTATGTTGTATTGTCTCATTATGTGTCACAATCTTAGATTCAACATTCTTTAAAAGTGATTTTGTTGTAAAATAGAGATAAGCTTTTATTAATGGCGTAAAATATTTGATAACATATTGTTAAAACAAAATTGAAAGTACAAACTAGCTAAAAAATTGAGTATATTATATTAAAACAGAAAAAACATCAAAACCTCCCAAGTCTACCCAATGCTCGGTGAGGCCTGGATGGAGTGGCGATTCTACCTGAATGTGGTAATTTTTCTGTTGCTTTAACTAGGGGATCCTCTCTCTTAATTGATGATGATATGATAATCATCTTCCTTGATCAGAAATAGAAACCTCAAGCTTTTCAAAATCTCCTCTTCATATCCTAGCCAACGGAAGACACTTATAGCCTCAAATAGTGCCTGTCGTTGTACACTGGTGGGAGTACCATTTTCACCTTCAAGGAACCACATAGATTGTTCCAAGTCCGTATGTTCATCAACATTGAACATATTTACTTAATGGTCCAAAAGAGGATTGTTGGTAACATTCGGTGTTGGGTCTTTCAACTGAATGACCTTGGTGTCGATCTAATTCTGAATATTATTCTTCAAGGTAAAGCATGCCTCGGTATTTTGTCCTTTTATTATGGAATGACAGGCACAAGTTTGTTTATGACTATACCGTAAAGACTTAGTATCAACAGGCACGACAGGAATGGGCGTGATGTAGTCTACTTTTTGAGTCATTCATATAGTTAGGCTATGAGTTCAGCTAAAGGGGTGTATTTTCTCTATTCAAAGTTGGATTAGGGTTTGTGATTTGGTTGAGAAGAAAGTTGGGATGCTTGTACTTGAGCGGGTTGGGCATTGTACACAGGGTAATTAGAAAATTATGGATGTGTTTGATATGAGGTAGACATTTGATATAGTGGGGTTTGATATAGCACTGGCGTTGTAAGGGGTAAAGAGATGTTGAGTATATTATTAGAGTTTGTGGATTAGGCGATAGAGGTGGAATAGATGTTTGGTAACTTAGAACGCTCTCTAAAGACTGGGTTGCCATCACTACACCTATTTTTTTTCTTTTTCTTGTTCTCCAAGTTCCCCCAAGGCTGTGAATTCTTATCGGTAGCTTGTAAAGATTTTAGGTTGATGATGCTTCCTTTCTTAAGACATTCTTCTAATATTTCTCCCACCTTTATGATCTCAACAAAGATTTTATGAACAACAGTGATCATCTTCTCAAGGTATTTATGGCTCTTGTGCGCATTTGAAATACTCTTTTATTTGGGATTCCTCTATTGGGGCCCAAGCTCTTCCAGCCTCGGACTTCCACATAGTCTCAAAATGATTCATTTGGTTTCTTTCTCAATGTCTGCATGTAGAACCAATTAGGATCATTGTCAATATTAAATCCAAACCACTCCATAAAGTCAGATGCCATATCAGTCTATCCAACTCATTTCTTTACATTTTGTTCCATTTACTATGTTAAAGCCTCCCAAGAGGGACTTCTCATGAACATCTTCATTCTTATCTTTTGTTATTCCCAACTCCTACTAGTTTGTCATAGTACATGCGTAGATGCGCCTTAGAATCTTCAGTTATGTTGTACAGATCAAATTTTAGAGGTTTGTACCCCTCCGATAAATCAACATTAAGGTGATCATACAAATTTTCATAGCTGAGCCCTCTCAATCCTTTACACCTCTAACTATCTTAGCCTTTCAACCACAGATTACATGATAGAGTCTTTTTCTAAAGGATTAAATGTTTGTTGTGGGTAGGTATATGGGACAGTTTTAATATATATATGGGGTTTAGAGTGTGGCTTCTAGATATGTGATGGTAGGATATATTTTGGACATTTTGGTTTGGAGGGTTTAGTGGAGATGGATGAATTGAATACTTGGGATCTTGGACATGTTGGGTGGCACATATAGTGTGTTTTTGATGTTTTGGATAGAATTTGGGAGACTTTAGATATTTAGAGAGGTTTTAGATTAAGATGGTGGCATTTGATGACTGGGAATGGGCGTTTGTGATTTTGGCATAGTATGGTTGTCAATCTATGGTTCTAGAGAGGTATCAAAGAGAGGGACAATTTGGCTAAGTTGTAACTCCGATTCCTTGTAATTCCAAGATCTTCTGTTCCATTTTCAGTATCATTTCATTCTGTCCAGCAATGTTTTCTCCTTCTATGCTAGATCCATCTTTGTACGTTAGATTGTAATGATCTCCCATGACTTCTTGATCTCCCATGACTTTTTTACCCTCATGACTTGCAGGAAGAGGGTGAGGAGCAGAAGAAGCCCCTTTTGAGCAGGTGTGGTAGGCCAAGATGCACAAATCAACCTTTTAGGAGAGAAAAAATAATTAAAAAAATACTAAAATTAAAATTAGTATGTTAGTGAAATAAAAAATTAAATAAAATAGCACTCAAATTGCACGTTATTTGATGTTTCTTATTTTGAGGGCCTCTTTTGAGCCAGAGGTAGGTCTATCGTTGTTTAAGATATAAGTATGCCATAAAATAATGTCATTTGCTCATAAATAATAAACCCCAAAAATTAAAACTTTAGTGAACTAAATTATCTCAAAAATTGAAAGAAAGAAAAATACAAGAAAATCATAAGAAAAACTAAACTAAATTCTAAAAACATCTTCTTCTTGGCTTTTTTTATTGGAGGCCTCTAGAGCTTTGTCGAAGCGATGGCGGCTGGTTAAGAGATGGGATAGTGCCAATGTTCTTCCCTCACTTTTCATGTCAGGACATTCTTTATCTTATTTGTCAAATTCATAAAGCTAGGTACGCCATTGAAGCTGCAAAACAAAGTGTTAGCCTACCGCATTCCAAAGAGAAAATGACAACATTTAGGCATATTTATCTTTCAAAATGTGCAAAAATAATGAGGCATTATTTTTGGGATTAGAAAATCCCTTACAACTTAGGGCAATGCTTTCTAACAAAATATCCTAGTCTTTTGGGATACTTATTCCTTAGTAAAGGAATAAACAACTAGGATCTAGGAATAAGAGTCGTCGCATGAGAGTTTCTCCATTTAGACAACTTGAGAATGGAAAAGCTCATGAATGTCGACGCACCACTGATCGATCGATTCACAAAGCATTTTTCAAAGGGTGTTTTAGAAAAAAACGTCTGCGTAACCACGCACAACAACAATAACATACCCAGTGTATTCCCACATAGTAGGTTCTGGGGAGGGTAGAGTGTACACAGACCATACCACTACCTCTAAAGAAGTAGAGAGGCTGTTTCCGATAGACCCCCGCTTAAGACCGATAACAGTATAGCTAATCACAATATAAAAATAAGTATAGACTAGTACATCATTCAAAATAAACTAACACCGGTATCCACAAGGTAGTATAACAACCACCAGATACTACTAAAAAACTATCTGCCCGAAAATATAAACATCACGCAACACGCACGAATAAGAAACTTCACACACAAATAAAGAAATGATCCCACCCCCTAAACCTCTACACTAATCCGCATCCTTCACACCTTCCTATAAAATAAGTTAATTAGCCACATATTACTTCATTCAACCTAAATTGGTTTGTCTTCCTGACCGACACGCTAACCCATTATCGTATCCTTATCAAAACAAATCCATTGTAAACTATCAGTGCCATAACTTGATACCTACTCTAGCTAACAAAACATGACAGATTAAGCTAAAGATTTACAAATTACCTGAGCCTTAACGCATTGAACCTATATTATGAATTACGTAAGTTACCAAGAATTAATCTTGAAGTAAAGAATTTTAAAAGAAATTCTACGAACCCTAAGAGAGAGAATTTTGTGTTTTTTCACCGCTGCTATGCTTTCTAAAATGTTCCCAAATTGTCTTGAATTATTCCTTTTATAGCTAAGCTGAAAAACCTAATTTGGTCCTTCGGCGTGATGCACTGTGCTGTCAAATGCCATACCCCTCGCAAATCTGTGCCATCGTGGAAGTTTACTATATTGTGATAATTATTATTTGGCTTATCACCGCGATGTGGTGAAATCGCAGAGAGCTACTAGTTTTTGCCAAATGCAATTTTATCTTCCTCTGCAATGTGCTGAGTTGTGGACTTTGAAAAACTGGCAACTGGAATTTAACTGCGATGCAGTATATCATTAATGTGTCCAGTCACGTCTATTTCATCACAATTTAGTCCTGCAAATACTAATCATGTCCATTAGATAAAGAACACACTTAAAGCTTGATTATACTCAGAATAACATATTATAGCTCTCTGAGCAAGTCTAAATCTGGGTGAATATTTGTGATTGGACATATAAATACTCCCAAGATCACCACCCCACACTTAAGACCTTGTTCATCCTCGAACAATCATAAACACAATCTCTCAATCGAACTTCACATCACAACCAAAGAGTTATGCTTACAATGAGCGCTTATAATATATAACAATGACTTTTCATCTCAAAACGTGTCAAAAATACATTTATGCACATGAACAATTTGTTTCAAACCTCATTATCTCAATAGTGACATTCAATTTATTAGAAAACTTAATCAAATCACTCAATCAAACAACACAATAATAAATTCGAACTTTCATCCGCATGCACACTCAACACAATAAAGTTTCCCCATACCACTCACAATTTTTCAATATTTCATATGAGGGAAATAGCAAAATTCAATCACTCACTCTCAACAAAGAATTCATACATGATAGATAGTGAACTATAAGCTTGCCCTTAGTGTACTACTCCACTAATAGTCGGATGTTGAAACGTATGATCAATTAGGTCTTCCATGGTTGTAATGTAGGCTAAGGGACGGGTAGGAACTATTTAGAAAATAGTGACTAATCCCCCTAAGTGCTTTAATACATGTCAACCCTCAATTAAAATAATATTCTATCAACCCAATTTCTACTCCATTACCTTCACACAACATTTGTTTCACCCCAATTTTATTAAGAACATTAACATAAGTTATGGTAGGAGTATTTTTATTTTGCATCACGATTCAATTTTTAACTCTTCTTCACACCCATTTACTGTTATGCACCTCTATCATAGCCACCCTCAACTAAACTTATTCGCGTTGGTTGAGGTGCACAGTATTCGAAATGGACCAGGGCCAAAACAGGTTCATTGTAACAAAAATCGGGCTGAAAAAACTAAAATTTCTTTCATATTTCCTATAATTCCTAACCATCACAATTAAACACACAAATAACTACTTCTTTAGGGCTTCACTTTTACCTTTCTCCTACTTCAATTTCACACTCTCTACTCCTTTAATTTTCTATATTAAAGTTCTTAGGATCTATGGATCAAATCAAGGTCTATCAAAGAATGGATTAGGCTACATATGTGGCTACCAAAGAAATTAGGTTATAGGTTCAACAGGGCTAACTAAGGACATGCATAAGGGTAGGTAAATAAAGTCTTTACAATTTGGCTAACAAAGAAATGCCTAAATTGATTTCTTCATCCAACACCCTTTATTTTGATTTGTAAATACACCGGGCAAGTTCTAGATAGTCCTATACATGTAGAATATACACAAATACTCACACTTAGGATGCATGCAAGAAATTAAATCGAATCCTTACGGTTTCACCTATAGAGATTAAGAATTTTACAACTAAATCCTTTGATATTTAAGACTTGCTTTTGTTTTAAATGATTCATTTCAAATCACTGCAAAAATGGCCCACTCATAGCACTTCTCCAAAGTTATGATCGGATTCTCATCAATTCTTTGTTTCTTAAGACCAACTCTCCTTAAAATGACGTCATCCATCTATCATAGGAGAAGGCACTAGCTATGACGAGTTATTTTAAATTGCCAAAGAAGGCAAAAATAAATACTTTAAATTGAAATTTGCAAAAGGGGAAAAATAAATAAAAGCAAACACTTTAAACAAAAAGCAAAATGTGAAAAATGCCTTGAGGGCAAATTGCAACAATCCATACTTGAAACTTACTAAATATTACAGACATAGTGTTCCGAATAGTTAGAAATACTAAAATCCAACAAAACATAAAAATAAAAATTGTCCAACCAAAATAAACCAAAATAGAGAGAAATAAGATACGAAAGAGAAGGACAACCACCTCACACTAAAATGAAGCACTGTCCCAGTGCTATCAATAAGCATATGGCAAGGTGCCATCATACTCCCTGCTCAATCAAAGGGTATTATTGTCGTTATGGCATCATCTGCACCTTCCACATCATAACCATCATCAGTATCTGCATCTCCTTCATCAGATTGATCCTCAACATCTGAATTAATATCTGAGTTCTGGTATCGCCTCTCAGTATCTGTAGATACATCATCATTAATAGGTTCAACAAACTTAGGCCCGATCCTTAGCAAAGTTCTAGCATAATGGACAAGGGGGTAATCTAACTCCACAGCATGAAGTTCTTCATGTGTTGCAGATCTTTCCCTTATCTGCAGCTACAACATCTGTAGGCCAAACATCATGGAAGATATCTCATCAGCCTGAGCTTGATGCTCGGCAATAGTCAAGATTGGGCCTTGGGCCCTAGCTATATTACTAGAAGTAGTAATATCAATAGGGCAAGCAATAAATTTAGGCATGTTATCTAGGTCCTCTTCATCAACCCTATGCCTCCTTAAGAACCAAGTCAACAGACCTCCAAAATCATAGTTACGCCCTAGCTGGTAGCGTGCTTTTTTCATTGCAGAAAATATCACCTAGCCCATATTAATGTCAATATCATCACACATCAAAGCATAGATTAAACATACCTGGTCCAGTGTAACCTCGATCATATATTTTTCTTGAATAAAGCAATGGTACATAATGCATCCCCATATCTGGGCCTCCTTGTTCATTTGTGCATAGGGAAAGAAGAAATGCAATCCTATAACCTAGTACCTGGTCCACCTAGAAGATGAGCGTGTACCGCACAGTAAGTGTTGGATATGAGCATAGGGAGGAGTCACAATCAGCTGCATCAAGGGGTTTGCATCCACCTCAGCTATACCCAGTAGGTCATTTATATCTACAGCTGTGAATCGGCACCTTGCCAAGAAACCTTTAATTCATGATCCAGGTCTACAGGATCCCAGTTGGCATAAAACTCGCAAATCAGGTACATATTACAATCAGTCAGATGATGAAAAATAAAGTTTATGTTCAGTTGCTCAATTCGCCACACCATGCTTGGGCATTACCTTAGTAGGATCGCTTTGTTAATGAACACCTCAGGAATGTATTTGTTATCAGTGTATTTGGAGTAACGTTGCTTGCCTACCTTTTTGACCGCCTTAAACCCGAACTTTCTTGTTTGCCCACGCTGTAGCGGGGGAGCACGTGGCACCCTAGCAAGTTAGTTTTCAGACTACCTGCTTTATTTCCTAGCTAGTGCAGAAGTACCAGCCTTAGCCTTTTATTTTAGTTGTTGGTGATCCATGGTGCCTGTCATTCAACACATGCAACAATCAAGTGAGCAACTGAGTCCTAGATCATGCTAGCTTTAACTAGGTATGGATGGGCATAATACTCAAACTTCCCCTATTCAACATAGTTAGCACACATACATGGGTCCATAAGTCTAGAAACGATGAATTTCAGCTATACCAAAACAAATTTGGACCCTAGTATGTCATTAACATAAGAAATCCCCCTTATGAAATCAATTTCAAGAACACTGACAGCTATCCATAGTAATGTCACCTAGTTACATCCCGCTAATGCGATGGTGACACATTTACAAATAGCTCTAAATTGGCACATTCATTAACGTCACTGTATATCAAAAATAGGGATCGACAAGCAGTGTGTACACGCTATTACAAAAACAATTCAATCATGCACATTTGACCCAAAGTCCACCCCTTTTCCAGCTATATATACCTTTGATCAATAGGACTTCAAAAATGAATCAGGCAAGACCTAACACCAGTTCAAACAATAAGTCTAATTCAACCCAATATATAATTTGCCCGCAAGATTGCTACCCAGATACATTTGCACAAACCACAATACCCCCAAAAGTTTAATCATATAGATTTAGATAATTTTAACGGACTTACATCCTACCAAACACATTTACGCCAATCAATGCACCCCACATCAAGAAGAGCACCCATTACCAAACAAATATCAAAACACTCTTTATTCTAATATGCATCTAATCATCATACCCATGTGATTTAATAATTAAATACATAATCAGAATGAAATGACTAAAAATTCATAATAATATCAAGATAAATGTGGCATAAGGTAATATACTCACATGAATCATTCCAAAATTCAAACTAATCTAGCCAATAATAACAAAATTCTCAGCAAGATAGAAATAAAATTTAAATATTTGAGAACTTACCTCAAGTGTTGATTTAAATAAAGTAATGTTAAAGAAAAAATGAAGAAACATGATTGGGTTAAGGGTGTAGGAGGCGGCGCTTAGAGTGAGGAAATAATAGGGTTTAGGGTGGGGGGTATTTATAAAGGGGTGGGACCAATCTGGGTAGGGTCGAGTTGAACCCGACAAAAATTAAAAAAAATGTCCGCTTTTAACCCCCACCGCGATGTGGTTGTATTGCACCAATTCACTGGAAAGTGCCAATTGCCATTTTACCATCCACCGCGATGTGGTGGTATCATGCCAGGCCACTGAAAATTGACAATTGTCATTTTGGTCAGCTCCGCGACTCGGTGGTATTGTACCGGGCCACTGGAATTGACAATTGTCATTTTGGTCGGCTCCGCATTACGGTGGCCTTTAATTTCACGTCTTCAGTGCATTTTCAACCCTCCTTTTTACCTGATGTTGAACCTTACTTACACCTATCAATTTGCAAACCTAATTGCTTCCTTGAACGTGGTATTCTCCTTGGTTTCTATTCTCCATATCAAACAAAAAAAAAATAAAACATCATAAGAAAAAGTGGGTTGCCTCCCACTCAACACCTTAGTTTTGGTTGTGGCACAACTCATCTTTATGTTTTTTTATTTTTATTTTAAGAACCAAAAAATTAAACTACCTATTACATTACATTTGTGGGTTGCCTTCCACATAGAACCTTATTTTATGTCGTGGCACGACTTAGCTCAGTTTCACTCATCAGTAAAGATGATGGACACATTGTGCTTATCTCCATGATCATCCCAATAATACTTCACATGTTGTCCATTCACCAAAAACTTTGCAGTCTTCTCTTTGTTCCACAGTTCGACCGCTCCATGAGGCGTTATTTGCACCACTTCAAAAGGGCAAACCACTTAGACCGTAATTTACCCGAAAATAAATTTAACCTTGAATTGAATAGCAAAATAAGTTGTACGGGTTCAAACACTCTATCCTGAATTTGCTTGTCATGCCATCTCTTGGTTTTCTCCTTGTACAGTTTGGCGTTCTCTTAAGCATGGAGATGAAACTCATCAAGTTCAATAAGCTACAACAATCTCTTTTCGCCAGTGGCCTTTATATCAAGATTCAACTTTTTAACTTCCCAATAAACTTGGTGTTCCAACTCTACAGATAAATAGCATGCTTTCCTGTAAACCAAGCGATATGGAGAGGTACCAATGGGCGTCTTATAAGCTGTTTGGTATGTCCCCAATACATCATCTAACTTTTCAGCCCAATCCTTTCACTGACCATTAACAGTCTTCCATAGTATCTGCTTTATCTCCGAGTTGGATACCTCAACTTGACCACTTATTTGTAGATGGTACGCAGTGGCCACTTTGTGCCTGACACCATATTTAGCTAATAGATTTTTAAATCACGTGTTAATTAAATGCATACCTCCATTACTAATTATAGTTCTAGAGTGCCAAACCGGGAAAATATATGCTTTTTCATAAATTTCAATACCACTCTCACATCATTAGTGGGACAAGCTGCAACTTCTACCCACTTGGATATGTAATCAACTGCCACTAAGATGTATAAGTTTCCATTGGATGGTGGTAATGGTCCCATAAAATTGATCCCCCAAATATCAAATACTTTAACTTTAAAGATATTATTTAGGGGAATCTCATGAGGCCTCGAAATTGTACCTAATCTCTGGCACTGATCATAACTCTTCACAAAATCCACTGCATCTCTAAACACTGTTGGCCAAAAAAAACTGAATTGCAACACTTTTCTAGCTGTTCTTTCACCCCCATGATGTCCACCATAAGGAGATGAACGACACTTTTGTAGAACTTGTGTGAATTCATCTTTTGGAATACATTTATGGATAATTCCTTAGGACCCTGTTTGAAAAGATACGGTTCATCCCATATCTAAGTACGAGAATCTTAAAGTAGTTTCTTTCTTTGTTGAGTGGTACCTCGGGAGCATAAATTGAACATGCTACCAAGTTTACAATATCGGCATATCACGAAAGCTCACATGCATCTAGAGTCAATAATTTTTCATCCAAAAACTCTTCCTGAATGTAGAAAGAGTCATCAATAATATGGTCATGAGTCTACAGCCGTGACAAATAGTCTATAACTTTGTTCTCTGCTCCTTTCTGATCAAGAACTTCTAGGTCAAACTCTTGCAGCAATAAAACCCACCTGATCAATCTAGGTTTTGCATCCTTTTTATTGAAGAGATACTTGATGACCGCATGGTCTGTATGAACAATAACTTTGATACCCACCAAATACGCTCTAAATTTATCGAACGCATAAACCACTGCTAACATCTCATTTTTAGTGACTGTATAGTTCATTTGGGCATCATTGAAGACTTTACTAGCATAATAAATAGAACGAAAGACCTTGTCTTTTCACTGCCCCAAAACAGCTACTACAACCACATCACTAGCATCATACATCAATTCAAATAGTAACTCCCAATCTGGAGAAATCAAAATGGGTGCTTCAATCAGTTTTTTCTTTAGCTTCTTGAATGCTTCTTGACAATCAACCCCAAAATCAAACTTGGCTTTTTTTCTAATAGTTTACACATAGGGCTTGAAATCTTCAAAAAATCTGGAATAAAACGCATGTAAAAACCTACATGCCCCAAGAAACTTCGTACTCCCTTCACTGTAACTGGATGTAGAAAATTTTCAATCACTTCAATTTTGGCTCAATCTACTTCAAGGCCTATATATAACACTTTATGGCCAAGGAATATTCCTTTCTTAACCAAAAAGTGGTATTTTTTCCAATTCAGCACCAAATTTATCTCTTCGCAATGAGCTAAGAATCAATCTAGATTCTGCAAGCATATATCAAAAGAATTAGTATAAACAGAGAAGTCATCCATGAATACCTCAACAAATTCTTCAACCATGTCATAGAAAATTGCCATGTGCATCTCTAAAACATTGTAGGTGCATTGCATAGGCCAAAAGACATGCATCTGAACACATATGTTCTATATGGACAAGTAAAAGTCATCTTCTCTTAGTCCTCTAGTGAAATGGTGATCTGATTATAACCCGAGTAACCATACAGAAAATAGTAGTACTCCTACCCTACCAACCTATCAAATATCTAATTAACGAATGGGATAGGATAGTGGTCATTTCTTATGGCTTTATTTAACATCCAGTACTCAATACAGATTCTCCATACAGTTACCGTGCGAGTGGGAATTAGTTTATTTGCTTCATTGGTAACCACTGTCATCCCACCTTTCTTTTGGATGCAATGTATTGGACTTACTAACTTGCTGTCTGAAATATAAACAATCACTTTATTGAGTCACTTAATAACCTCTTTTCACACCACGTCTTTCATCACTATATTCAACCTATGTTGTTGCTATACCCTTGGTTTGAAACCTTCTTCCATGTATATCATATGCGTGTAAGAATCTAGATTTATCCTAATAATGTCGGACATCTGCCAACCGATTACCTTCTTTCTTCTTCTCAAAACTGCCATTGCTTCTCTTACCTGCACATCAGATAAATCTACAGAAAAAATAATAGGTAAGGTCTTATTATCATCAAGGTAAACATATTCAACTGAGGGGGGAGAATCTTAAGCTCTAATTTTGGAGCTTCATTAATTGTAGCTTTGGGAGATGGGCCAATTGGCCTGTTCAATTGCAGTTCTTCAATATCTCCATAAAGATCATGACCCATTAAAGCTCGCTCTAGTGGATCATCAGACACCAATAGATATAGCTCAGATGCAAGGTCAATCACTAATATGGAAGACAATTCTTCATATATAGCCGATAATTTCAGCACCTTGTATACATCAAAAACCTCCACTTTATCATGCGCTCTCATTGTCATCTTCCCTGCTATTACATCAATTAGTGATTGCCCTATTGCTAAGAAAGGGCATCCCAAAATAAATGAAACGATCAAATCATCTTCAAAGTCAAGAATCACAAAATATACTGGAAAGATCAGTGATCCAACTTGCATTAAAACATCTTCAATAATTCCATATGGCCTAGCAAGGGACCTGTCGACCAACTGCGAAATAATGATTATGGGTTTGGGACTCCCAAGACCTATATTTTGGTACCAAGATGTGGGCATAAGCTTTATGCTATCTCCTAAATCACACAATCTATAAGCACTGATAGTTTGCCCAATAGTGATCTGCAAGGTAAAACTACCTGGATCTTTTAACTTCGTGGGTAGTTTATTTTGTATCTTGGATATGCACTCCTCAGTAAGTTCAACTATAGCATACTCTATCAACCAGTTCTTGTTTGCCATATTATCCTTCAAATATTTTGTATAATTTAGAACACTCTGTAGAATATCAATAAGAGGAAGATTTACATGAACCTGCTTTAAAAGATCTAAGAAATTCTTGTAACCAACCTTTTTTTATGCTTCTTTTGCCTCTGAAGAAAGCGTAAAGGTAAAGTATTCTTCTCCACTTGAATTCCATCACTTGCAGCTTTTTCTTTGACCTTTTTCCCCTCCTTGTCTTTAGAATCATCATTAGTGACTTTGGGACTAACCTACTCAGGTGCCGTCTCTTTTAACTGCAACCCACTCCTGGTTGTAACCGCATTTACCTACTTTGGATTTTCCTCTGTATCGCTAGGTAAGCCTCCTTGAGGTCTTGTATTTTGGGCTCCCACAATCTGATCGAGTTGCAACTCCAAATTCCTAGTGATCAATTGTTAACTCTTTAAATCTGCTGCAAACTATGCCTGGTTCACCAAAAGCTGATTCATCATTTCCCCATATTACTTGTCTGAGTAGTAGTTTGATTATTCTGAAATTGCTGTTGATTTTATTGCACTGGTCCCTTATACAGATTATTATTCTGTTCTTGATTACCACCCCATGAGAAATTGGTATGATTCCTCCAGTTGGGATTATATGTGTTCCTAAAGTTCTATTGCCCTGGACGATTTACATTCCCCACATAATTCATAAAATTTGGATTAACAGCACAAGCATCCACTGCGTGTTCATTACTTCCACAAACTTCACACCAAGAATTTACCCGTTGGACTGCATTAGCTTTAGCTGCTGCTTGCGAAACCCCCAACTTTATATTGTTCAACTGAGTAAGCATCTGATTTTGCATTGCTGCGAGTTGGGCTGATAATGCTATGAACTAATCTACATCTAACACACCAGCAACTTTCTTCGGAGCACTCCTCGAATCAACATGCCATTCAGGATTTCCATGTGAAATCTGATTTAACAATATGTACAATTTGTCATAAGTCTTCTCAAGAGCTTGCCGACCTGCTACTGAATTCAAGAGAATCTTGTTATTTGGCTTTAGTCCCTCAATGAAGGTATGAACAAGGACATTATTAGACTGATAATGGTGAGGGTAATTTTTGAGCGTATTTTTAAATCTCTCCCAAGCTTGGTAGAGATTCTATCCTTTTTTCTGTCTGAAGCTCAGAATATTGCTTCTCAAATATGCAGTCTTCCTAGATGGGAAGAATTGAATACGGAACTTCCAAGTTAGATCTTTTTAAGAAGTGATGGAGAGTGGTGGTTCAACATGTAACCACCTCTTTGCTTCCCCAATTAAAGAAAAGGGAAAGAGTGTCAATCTGACATAATCAGTATTCACCCCTGCAAGAATATAAGTATCGCTTATTTTTAAGAAGATCTGTATGTGCTGCAGTGGTCTTCATGTGAAAGGCCAGAAAATTACCTCGCTAAATTTTATAATTGCACCATATTCTGCTTTAATTCAAATCGACCACCTGGATCAGGCTTGCGAATACTGTTAGTTGCATGGTTCATGAGTAGGATTGCCACCTCACGAATAGGTCTAGCAGCTGGTTGAGTAGGAACAGCTGGGATAATTGGAGCTGGGATATTTTTGGCATTTGGATCGACAGGATTTTTTGGATCAACTGGATGAGCCATTTAAACCTGTTGAATGGGATATTGATCTCTTCGCCTATGTTGAAATATTAGTTTTAGTTCTGTAAAAGGCTGTATCTCTCACCAGTCCTGTATTTAGCTAAACCTACAAAAATTCATCCGCTAAGATCAAGTCGTTAACACTTAAACTTATTATCAAAAACCAAAAATTAAGCAAAGTACTAATTGTACTAATCCCCAGCAACGATGCCAGAAACTTGTTGCGGCTCAAATGCACATACAAGTGCATGTGATCGTACAAATAATATAGTGACTTAGACAGTCAGATATCATTTCTACGAGGACTAAGAAACTAGAGATTTACCCAAACTATAGTTTTAGACAAAGAGGTATTAACTGTTGTAAAGTATCAAGATGCTTGTGAAATTTTGAATAAAAATTAGAAATAAATAAGAGATAGCAATTTGTGACAATAGTAAAGCAAACAACGGTTGTAAACAGTAATGATGAGAATTCCAGGGTTGAGGCAGATCTAACAATCATACAATTCTATTTTCTTATCGCATTCTAATTGGTTATCGGGTTGTTGATTCGCAAGGTTTATAGTACGATCTTGGTCTCCTGGCCTCAAATCTTTTTTCTATTTTTCTAGCACTGCTATGCTTTCTAAAGTGTCCCCAAATTGTCTTGAATTTTTTATTTTATAGCTGGGTTGAAAAACCAGATCTGGTCCTTCAGTGCGATGCGTGTGCTGTCAAATGCCATACTCTTCACGAATCTGTGCCATCACGGAAGGTTACTGTGCTGTAATCGTGATGCGATGAAATCGTGGAGAGCTATTGGTTTTTGACAAATGTGATTTCATCTTCCTCCACGACACGCTGAGCTATGGACTTTGAAAAACTGACAACTGAACTTTTACCGCAATATGGTAATATCGCGCCCTTGTTCTGGAATCTTGACAATTGGGAATGGCTTCTCACCGCGATGTGGTGATATCGCGGTACCTCACTGAATTTTGACAAATGTCATTTTGTCCCTCTCTGCGACGCAGTGACTGCAAAAATGGGAAGTTCTAACTTCCAGCTTTCCTTTCTGAGCTATGTTTCAATGCTTTTGATTACATAATAAATAAACAAGACATGCAACTTGATTACATTTAAATTACTAATTATCTAAATCAGAGAGGTTATATGAATAAAGATGAGTCATACAAGTAAGGAGAGAGAAGTGACACAGTTTTTATATAAAAAATATTTATTAAGTAGGAAAACCTAAATTACCCCAAACAATTAAACATGTAAAGTAAATAAAAGAGACATCGAACTCGAAAGACTAGATGAAGGATTAGTACTTTTTATTATTCGGATTAACATCTGATAAATAAGCGGGGGACAATGTCATATGTCGCATTATCGAATTATGCTCGGGTCAACTTTCATCATTTTCGAAAGTCTACCCACCTTCTCCTAGTTTGGTTGATAGACTTAAAAGTGTTCTAAAAGAATGACAAAACTAGCATTTTCTAAAATGTCTATCCATTCCGACTTAATGTCGAAGAGGCATTGGACATTCTACTTTGGATTTGGTCTAGACAAAAGAGAGCTAGGCTCTCTAATTAGACTCAAATTCGCATCAAGCAAAACACATTGGACAAACAAGTAGCACGTAAGAGTCTCAAACAAGTCTCTTGATTAATTTAAGGTTGATTAGGTGATTAACATGTTATAACTAGCAATCTTTTATTTTTTAAAATATTAGACCTATAGGCATGATACCTAAGTAACAAATAGTTATTTGTGTCGTATTAAATAAACAAGTTGGAAACCAAATAAATATGGCACCAATTGATTCTTATATACGGGAAAAAGTTCAGAATTGTGATTTAATTGCTGGGAATATTATTAAAGTGTTAAAAATATAATTTAAACACTAGAAATTAACAATAGTTACTGAAAAGATTATTTAGATATTCTGAAAATTAAAATTAGGCACTAGAAGATAAGCTAAATATGCTGAAAATTAATTTAGATGCTAAAAAATAAATTAAATGTGTTGAAAACATATTAAGGTGTTGGGGAATAAATTAAAGTGCTGAAAACTGTGTTGTGATCGGTTAAAATATATTTAAAGCTGAAAATTAAATTTTAGTTGCTAAAAAAATCGGTTAAAATGTAATAGGCATGTTTTCTAAAGGTTCCACAATACCATAAGCCACCACATAAATATAGAAATTACATCGATAAAGACTTACCGACAGACAACAAAAAGATAATAATAAAAAATCTTAAGTAAAATAATTGAAATAGTAAGACAGAATCGAATGCCTTCTTTGAAACTCAAAAATGTCCAAGAAATTTGATTTTCTTTACCTGTTGTTTAAATAAAATATATAGCTAGAAATTCTTTTTGAGGGGGTAATAGCCGAGGAGAAGGTGTCACATATCAATGAGGAGGTTATGTTTATATAGTAAAGGATGGAACATAATTAAGGAGGATGAAATATTTTAAAAATCAATTGAGGATATTGTTTTTCCTTAATTGGCTAGGCTGACTCAATTAACCGGGAAATCAAATTATTTTAACATGATTAAGTAAGTAAAATTCAATCAAGAAAAATAAAAAATAATAATAATAATAATAATAAAAATACTTGATACAATAATCAATGAAACTTTTCATAAACACTCATATCAAATAATAGTGGTAAATTATGCAAAGTTAAGCCAAAGGAAATGAAAGGAAAATAAAATATTTGAATAACCATCAATGAAAAATTTATTCCACAGCTATTAAAATAACATCTATGTCAATTAATAGTATGTCACATTCAGACAAAACAAGGAAAATAGAATATTTAAAATAATCAATCAGAATAATTATGGGAATCCAAATAACTTAGTATTGAATTCAAATCAACAACAGACAAGAACGAAAATTATACTTGTTAAATAGCTTGTCACACACCAAACAAAAAGAAAGAAAATTCCACTAAAGCAAAAACTGTCTCAATTAGCTAAATACCAAGTCATAGCAAATCAATTGGAAGGGTGTGAATTTACTAAGAATCTAATAAGCTTCTTCAAGTAAAAATGACAAACAATAGCGACGAATCAAAATGCATGCTCAGGTGAAGATCATCACAACCACAAATAGATTTGTACTATTTTGTTACTCCGTCATAAAAATTTGGAGACTTCTAACAAATGTTAATTAAAAGGTTTAAATAAACAATGAAATTGAAATTACCAAGTCAAAATCATGTCCCAAGCATCGCATATTTTAAATATACGAACCTTCTTCAGGATAATTTGCGAGCAAAACAACCAAACTGAAACTTCCAAAAAAAAATTGGACAATATTAGAGTGATAATTCACCAAAAACCTCGTCAGTAATCAACTTCGGTGAGGATGTGACGACCAAAGAGGGCGGCAAATAAGGTGGCATCGGATTAGGGCTTTGCCAACTGGTAGGTGGCTGGTGGAGATCGTTGTAGGTCTAGAACGTGGGTTGGTGTTGGCTGCATGACTGAAAAAAGGTGGCGAATTCAACGGGATTCGCTGGAGAGGGATGAAAAAGAAGGCGACGGCGGCGGTTCAGCATTTTTGCCGACGATAGTGGTGGATTTTTAAGGTTTTGATGGCTAGAAGTGGTGGGATTTTACTGCCAGCTTGCTGGTAATCACATCCGGCAAGGTCGTGATGGAGTGGAGAAGAAGGAAGGGTAAGGGGCGGCTGGAAATGAGATTTTTCGATGAGCAGGACGGTTGGAAATAGAGTTTTCCCGAGAAGGATTTGAGTTTAGAAAGAGGAACAAAGAGAGGGATGATTAATCTTGATCAATGACTGAGATTAAAATGATGTAATGGGAGAGTTAAGAAAATTAAAATTTAACTTATGATAAAAAATGATGTCAGTTTTGGCTATAATTGACACCAATTGAGTTAAAAAATGTCTAGAAATTAAATATTAGAAAAATTAAATGGGATTGGCTTTATTTTAATAAAAATAATAATGATGATAATAATAGTAATAATAATAATTGTAGTAGTAACAAAAACAACAACAACAACAATAAGAACAGCAACAACAACAACAAAAATTATATATTGTAAATTACGGGTGTGATCATTAAATAATTTCAATAAGTATTAACAAATATGTAAAAATATTATATTTAAATTAATAAATTATAAAAAATGATAATAAAAGATAATACTAAAATAATTTGTATATTTTCAAATCATGAATGTGACATGTCAATATCTATTTGATACAAGAATAATGTGTAATAGTTGAAATTAATAATTTTGATAAAATAGCAATCTAAGAGGATCCTCGAGAGGTCAAAATTGAGTGTCAACACCTGCAAACATCGTGTTGGTAGAAACTTGAGAAGTATTTCCACCTTGTTTTGCAATATTTAATTACTGAAGAAGCTCCAACAACTGTTCCTCAATATTTTGAGATAAGGACCTAATGTTTGGAATACCACCTGTTCCTTTGCAGTGTCGAAATTGTTGTTTCCTTGAACTTTTTCTTAAAATTTTCTTTGCTTTGTAAATTTAAAATTAGAAGAAAATCCATGAATTTTGTAACATTTGTCCTCGTTATGACCTGATTTCTTACAATAAGTACAAATTAAATTATTTTGGCTATTGAACATGATAAAAAAATGAAAAATTTGAAATTAGATGATTGAAATCGAGAAACAATGATGAGAATTCGAGACAAGATGATTGAATCAACCTTTCTTGGATTTCATGTAAGAATTGAAACAAATTTACGATAAAGAAAGAAGAAAAAAATTGCAGAAAATTTTCTTCCCCATTTTCTTGGATGAATCACAACTTTGTATAGTGTCATATATATATATATATATATATATATATATATATATAAGGTAAAGAATAAGAAAGAAATCGTAATACCCCAAATTTTTCCCGCTATAACCTATTAAAAGATAGGACACGATGTTAGATTTCCAACACTTCAAATCTTGCCTTAATCCAATGTCTTGGTAAAAAGTCGTAGAAAGTTTTCCCTAAGGACCTGATACACTACCATGACTATGACTCTTGAAAATGAGTCGTAACCACTCGTGACGAGCCATCACAAGTGAGTCATAGTCACAATAGTGTGTTATCGAAGATCTACTCCATTGGTTACGAGTCCAGCATACGACTCATAGTCTGGCATTACGAGTCATATAGTGGATTTATAGCCTGACCAGTAAGTGACCCAAGAACTCAACCTCAGACTACAACTCCACCTAATGACTCATAAATAGTCCCAATGAGTCATAGGGGGGGTGAATCATAGTCAAGATGGTGAAGGCCTCAACCTCCGAGCTCCAGCTTACGACTCAGAGTACGACTTATCACCAGTCGTGACGAGTCATAGGATGAGTCGTAACGATTGGGAACCCAGATTCCTATATGTTTTCCAGGTGCTTATAAGACTTTTCCCACTTATTTTAAAGCCCAATCCACATTGTTTAGGCTTGAAAAAAGGGGTATAAAAGCCCCCCCCCCCCCCCAAATTCCATCATTTATCATTATTCATCTTAGAGAAATTAAAAGGAGCAATTTTCTTCTCCCTCAAGAACTAATGTAGGGTTTCTCAAGAACAAAACCAATCCCAAGGATTTCACCAAAGCTCTTACTTTAAGTATATGGGATATTCATCAATAGGTCCATTCTACCTATTGAGTCCCAAGAACACTTTAAACTTTCAAGTGTAAAACCCTTTTTCTTTTATGAAATTCTAAGTTAACCATGAATTTTATGAATCTTCTCTCAATTATTTTAATTCTAAACCATGGAAATATATTCCCTCATGATAATTGTGTTTCCATATGTTTGATAATGCAGATGTCTACATCATGATTAGATATTGAATTATGGGGTGTTACATAATTTTTTCTCTACCATGGATTGTTTAATTCTGTATTAGAGAGTGATGGTGGGTTTTGAACACCCGATACCTAGGTAAATAATGCATGTTACAATTTTTAGGTTACAGGTCATTCAAAGTATGTGTGTATTGTCTAATTCATGATATTTTCATAGTGAGCTCTTATTAGTACCAAACCATGTCAAATAAATATCTATACTAATGTCTTTCAGTTATGAGAAATACTTAGCACCGTGTGAACACAGGCATGGCGGGTCCCCCATTAATTAGGCATGAGTCGTTACTAGCAGTCCCTATGTTGCAGACCTTTGAATTTGTAGTGATGTCTTTTCGACTACCAAATGTCCCTATAGATTTTATGGACTTGATGAATAGGGTGTTTAAGCAGTACTTGGACTTGTTCATCACACTTTTCATAAATGACATCCTTGTCAACTTTCGTAATAAAGATGATTATGCAAACCACCTGAGGATTATTTTGCAGACTCTTAAGGATTATCTGTTATATGCTAAGTTCAGTATGTGTGAATTTTGGTTGAGATCCATAGATTTCATCGGTCATATTATTTCTTGTGATAGCATTAGAGTTGGTCCTCAAAAGAACAAAGCAGTGAGAAAATGGCCCAGACCCATCTCTCCATCAGATATCATGAGTTTCTTGGGTTTAGCGAGTTACTATAAATGGTTTATTGAGGGATTTTCTTCTATTGCTTCTCCTATATCCATACTGACTCAAAATAAAATCAAGTTTCAATGGTTAGATTCCAGTGAGAAGAGTTTTCAGGAGTTGAAGACTCTACTCACTTCTACCCCAGTATTGACTCTACCAAGGAGTTCAGATGGTTTTATGGTTTACTGTGATGCCTCCAAGGTTAGTCTTGGTTGTGTTCTGATGCAGTGATGCAAGTTGATAGCCTATGCCTCTATACAAGTCAAACATCATGAGAAGAATTACCCGACTCATGATCTCGATTTGGCAACAATTTTCTTTTCCTTAAAGATTGTGAGGTATTATTTATATGGGGTTCATGTGGATGTGTTTACTGATCACAAGAGCTTACAGTATGTATTCACGCAGAAAGACCTGAATCTTTGTTAAAGAAAATGGCTTGAATTATTGAAAGACTACAATATGAGTGTGTTGTATCACCCGGGTAAGGCCAATATTATGGCCGATGCCCTTAGCAGGTTGTCTATAGGGATCATTGTTCATGTTAAGAAAGGTAAGAAGGATTTAGTTCATGAGGTTCATCAGCTTTCCAGATTAGGAATTTGGTTGGTTGATTTAGCTGAAGGTAGTGTTTGGGTTTAGAATTTTTATAGGTTGCCGAGGTAAAGGAAAAAGAAAGACAGAGATCCCATTTTGCTCAATTTAAAGGAGGCAGTTTGGGATCAGAAGGTTGAGGTTTTCTCCCAAGGGGGAAATGATGTTCTTCATTGTTAGGGCAGGCTGTGTGTTCTAAATGTGGATGATTTGAGACAGCAGATGCTAGCTGAGGATCATGGTTCCTGATATTCTATTCAACCAGGATCCACTAAGATGTACCATAATTTGGGGGAAATCTTTTGGTGGAATGGCATGAAGAATGATATTGTCAAATTTGTGGCTAAGTGCTCTCATTGTCAGCAGATTAAGGTTAAGCACCAGAGACCTAGTGGTATGCTTCAGGAGTCCAGCATTCCTACTTGAAAGTGAGAAGTAGTGAAAATGGACTTTGTTACAGGGTTACCTCATACGCGTCGCCAGCATGATTCAATTTGGGTTATTATGGATAGAATGACCAAGTCAGCCCATTTCTTTCCAGTCTATACTTTCTATTCGCTAAGGAATATGCTAGGATCTTTATCAAGGAGTTTGTAAGAATACATATGGACCATTATTTCAGATAGAGGCACTCAGTTTACCTCTCATTTTTGGAAGACTTTTCAAAAGGGTCTTGGTACCCAAGTTTATCTCAGTATAAATTTTTACCTTCAAATAGATGGTCAGGCTGGGAGGACCATTCAGACCTTAGATTCCATGTTTAAGGCTTATGTTATGGATTTCATGGGTAGTTGGGATGACCACTTACCTTTGATTGAGTTTGCATACAATAATAGTTATCACTGCAGTATTCAGATGACCCCGTTTGAGGCTCTATATAGTCAGAGGTTTACATTTCCCATTGGTTGATTTAAGGTAGGCAAAGATGCTTTGATAGGGCCAGATTCAATATATAAGGCAATAGAGAAAGTTCAGTTGATCCGAGAATGGATGAAAACAACCCAAAGCCATCAAAAATCCTATATAGATGTGAGGAGAAAGTAGCTTGAATTTGGTGTTAGTGATTTTTTGTATCTGAAAATTACGCCCATGAAAGAGGTGAAGAGATTTGGTAAGAAGGAAAGCTCAGTCCCCGCTATGTTGGCCTTTGTAGGATCTTGAGCCATTTTGGAAAGGTATCCTACGAGTTAGAGTTGCCTACGGAGTTACCATCAGTGCATACAATATTCCATGTCTCTTTGCTATTGAAATAGATTGGTGATCCAGCTTCGGTGGGTGTGGAAGATAACCTCTCATATGAAGAGATCTATTTTAGATTCTTAACCGTCAGATTCGTCGGTTGAGAAATAAAGAAATATCCTTATTAAAGGTTTTATGGAGAAATTAGTCCATTGAGAGAGCTACGTGGGAAACAGAAGCCGATATGGAACTAAGAATCCCTATCACTTCTCTATAAATTCAGACTCTGATGGAGGTAATGGTTTCCTTGAATTAAATTTTTTGTTTTCAATCTCAGCTATCTAACCATCCTCATTTCATAATATACATTTATGAGTTCAGTTCAGTCCAGGGATTAAGTTTCAGATTTCAGATATTTAGTAATGATTCAACTCCTAAATATTCTGTACATGATCTCAGTCTTTTTAGTGTCCCAACTCAGTCAGTTTCATTCGAGGATGAATGATCCCAAGGGAAAGATATTGTAATATCCTAAATTTTTCCCGTTCTAGACCTCTTAAAAGATAGGCCAAGAAGTTAGGTTTCCATCGCTTCAAGTCTCGCCTTAATCTGATGTCGTGACAAAAAGTCGTGGAAAGTTTCCCCTAAGGACATAATACACTGCCATGACTACGACTCAGGAAAACAAGTTGTAACCACTCATGACGAGTCATCATGTGTGAGTTGTAGTCACACCAGTATGTTACCAAAGACCCACTCTAGTGGTTACGAGTCTAGCATGCGACTCGTAGTCTGACATTACGAGTCGTATAGTGGACTCGTAGCCTGACCAATGAGTGACCTAGGAACTTAGCCTCAGACTACGATCTACTTAACAACTCATAACCAGTCCCAATGAGCCGTAGGGTGGTGAATCGTAGTCAGGACAGTGAAGGCCCCAGCCTCAGAGTTCCAGCCTACGACTCAGAGTACAACTTGTAACTAGCCTTGACGAGTCATAATGACTGGGAACCTAGATTTCTGTACATTTTTCCAGGGGCTTACAAGTATTTTTCCACTCCTTTTAAAGACAACCCACGTTATTTAGGCTTCCCAATAGGGGGTATAAAAGACCTAAAACCCCCCAAATTCCATCATTTATCATAATTTATCTTAGAGAAATCAAAAGGATTAGTTTCCTTCTCCCTCAAGAACTAATTTAGGGTTTCTCAAGAACAAGACCAATCCTAAGGATTTTATCAAGTCTCTTACTTGAGGTATGTGAGATATTCATCAGTAGGTACCCATTGAGTCTCAAGAACTCTCTAAACTTTCAAATGTAAAACCCTTTTTCTTTTATAGGGTTCCAAGTTAACCATGGATTTTATGAATATTCTCTCAATAGTTTTAATTCTAAACCATGAAAATATATCTCCTCATGATAATTGTGTTTCCATTTGTTTGATAAGGTAAATGTTTACATCATGAGTAAATATTGAATTATGGGGTGTTAATCATGATTTTTCCTCTACCATGGATTGTTTAATTCTGTATTAGAGAGTGCTAGTGGGTTATAAACACTCGATACCTAGGTAAATCATTCATGTTACAATTTTCAGGTTATAAGTAATTCAGAGTATGCTTGTATAATTAAATTCAGGATATTTTCATAGTGAACTTTTCTTAGTACCAAATCATGTCATCAAATGAATACCCATACCAGTGTCATTCTGTTGGGAGTAATACTTAGCACCAAGTGAAAGCAGGGATGGAAACACCTCCTTCAATTAGGCATGGGTCGTTAATAGCAGTACCTAAGTTTCAGACATATGCCACCATAGATTTGAGGTGTCTCCCATCAGTCGAGGTATGCCACCCTCGTTCTTCGGGATATCATATTAGTGGATACATTCCAGTCGGTGTTGGCACCCTTAGAAGGTACTAACATCCTTACAACTAGGGTTACAAGTTGGACCCTGGTTCTCTTCATATTGGGGTATGTTAGTTATAGTTAGCTCCCACAGTCTCAATTCTGTATTCAAATTATGCCAAGTTCTGGTTTGTATGACCAGGTGTCAAGTCTATCAGTTAACTATCAGTTATTTAGTTAAACAGTTTTACAAATTAATTCAGTTCATGCTTTACTTGGTCTTGCATTCGATTTACATGTTTATGCATTCATGTTCAATACCATTTTACGTTTATACATAATAATTAGTCCTTATCTCACATATCAGTACATTCAAAGTACTGATTGCATACTCTCTTTTACCCTATGTTATCTTATAACATAGGTTTGGACGCTCAGTTTCTCGATTGTACTTAGACAGTTCGTATGCCATTCTGAAGCAGTTGTGGTGAGTTTTCATCCTTCGAGGATAGGTTATCTTTAGTTACTTTCAATATTTCTTATTCCCATCAATCGGAGTTAGTTGGAGGTTTGTTTTATCAACTCCTTATGTTTAGAGGTTTTCAGATAGTCAGACATTTAGTGATGTTTTCAATGATGCGTTTCAAACTCCGTTGTTATTGACTTGACTATTCAAATATTTATTAAATGACTTCTGCATTGTATTTTGTTATTTTCCTTCAGTATTTACAACTTGTGCCAGATCATGAGTTAGCTTGAGGACACTTCTGGCCTCAAGCACCATTTTACGACTAGGGGTAGTCTCGGATCATGACAGATTTACACTTATAAATAAGGTAGGATACTAGCCTAAATAAGGATATACAAAAGATTTACCTAGGGCATATAAAGGAAAATAAATAAAATGTATGAAGATTTTCTGAATATGAGGCGAAATTAATGTATTAAGACTGACACAAGTCATGCACTGCAATAGACGAATATAATATAGCAATTAGATAAAACAGGTGAACCAACCTAGTCCAATTAACAAATTACAGTATTATCTCAACATTTATGTATAAAAAGTTAAAAATTTATTATGTCAATTTGGTTTGGATTCGATTTGACTTTTGTTTTTAATTAACACCTAACCAAATCAAGAATGATCGGTTTTTTTTCTAACGCCAAACCAACCAAATAAAACCAAATCAAAGATCAATTTTTTTCTCGATTTGATTTAATTCATCTATTCAATTTTACTTGACGATTTGATCTGTACACCCCTAATCACACCTACTCCACATATCAACCCAAAACACACTAAATTTTCTTAATATCTTAATTCTTTCTTCCTCTTCTTTCTAGATTTATCTATAATCTATATCTATCTATAATATATTAAAAGTGTGAAGGGCCTTAGAAATATTGTTTGAACTTTTTGTCCTTCATTAAAAGTCTTTGCTAAAGACAAAATCATCTTTTCACTATTTTTTTAATATTTAAGAGTTAAAAATTAACTAAATATATTTATGGTAAAACTTTTCCTTAGTAGAAGTCATCAAAATTAATGACAACCAATACCTTTTTTTTTATTAGTTTAAGAATTCTAAATCAATTAAATTTAATTTTAAGAAGATTTGAAATATCTAGAAATAAATATAAAAGCATTAGCATAAGAAAAATTTAAAGAATTAAAAAAAATTTAAAAATTTTAAGAATGTATTAAGAATGTAATCAATGATTTTGTAAAGATTTGACTTTAAAAATAAGGAAATATTTTTTAGAAAGAAAAAGAAAAGAAAATTAATCGTACAACAAATATGGTTCAAATTGATGCGTCTCTCTTAGCCTTTGGTAGCAACAGAAAGAGGTACTGCATGACAAACACAAAAGTGATGATCCATCAACTATTTGAAACTTTTCGTGGTAAAAATATGTAAATGCTTACGCTAAAATATATGTTTGTGTTTACATTATTATGTTAAAGTATGAAAGATCTAAGAAAAGTGATTTGAACTTCTTACACTTCATTAAAAATCTTTGCAATAAACAAAATCATTTAATTTTAAATAATAAAACATTACACGTGCAGTTAAACTAGTATTTTATAAACGTCAAGATTTCTTTCACCAATTAATAACCATTTTCCCTAAACGCATATTATTTCACTTGACAACCCAAAAGACACTTATTAAACTCTCTTAAATGCATCTTATTTCCTCCTCCCTTCCCTTTCTTATATTTATACGGAGTATTTCACAAATGACTGATTTCATTCACCAAAATTTTGCTTCCTCTTCTAAGCTTACTTTTTTTTTTTTTTTTTTTTAAATTGTTATTAGATAGTGATTGTGTAGTAAAATTTGGAGAATCTATCATGGTATGTTCTCGTCTTCTTCTTGATTTTTTAATCATCTCATGTTCATTTATGTCATTTCTAAACTTTAGGTGGTTTTTTGTTCTTTATACATGTTTTATTTTTTATGGCATATATTCTTGTGTTTTTATTTAGTGTTATACATAATTAAATGTATTGTCTTTGTTGAGGCATTGAAATATATTAATATTTACTACATTTCTTAAAGCACCATTGAAAATTTTCATTCATTTTCCAAGCTTATTTTGATACTCATGCAAGCTTTTTACAAGTCATAGGATGAGTGGGGATCATTGTCTAGCCAGCTGTATTATTGTGAAAAAATGATTTGTTAATTTTTAAAGTTTCACGGCTACGTTAAATATTTAAACTTGATAAGGAGATTAACCACTCTTTCTGTTTATTTTTAGTGTAAATAACGTAAATCCCAAGTGTTTCATATATATATTTATCATCTCTCCCAACTTTTTTAAATATTACTGAAAATCTCATTTTTAATACATTACTTATATCGTATGATACATAATTTTAAGATAATTAAGTATCATATTTAATGTTGTTCAATATTTAATAACCGGTAATTAAGCAGAAGATTGTTTGATCAAATCCCTTAAATGTAGGAGTTGCCGTTTTGTAATACATAAATCACGTAACAGATCTTTTTTTTTTTAAATTTTGAATGCCTATTTCATTTTTTTCAGCTCTTTGCTTCAGAAAACTTATTTTTGACAACTCTTTCATACAATTTAACGTCATGAATATTTCAATTCTGCTGAGACATTTTGGTATCTGGCAAAAAAATTATTTATAAAAATTACAAAAGTGATGGAGTTGTAGTTAGCGAAAGTGTGTCGTATTTCAGGTTGATTTCTGTTATTGCATAGAAACTTGACATAGATCAAGTGAAGAAAAATATAGATGTTCGTTATATTGTTGATGGAAATATGGCTCCAATGGTTATTAGAAACGACAATGGTATTAAGATTTACGTTGAGTTAAAAAAAATATTTACAGATTTTGTAATGTATCCGTTATGCATTACGACAAGGGATAAATCGACTGAAGATCGAGAATTTGATGTTGAAACGGGTGCGGTTATGTGTGTCGAAGGAACAGAATCAGATGCATCTGCACTTGCCGTTGTTGAGTCTAATAATCAATACGCTTTGTATGTACCAGAAATTGAAACTAGTAAATTCACCACCGATTGTCACTCGGTTGAGATTTTAAGGTGTTTGAATGAATCAATTTCAATATTAATAATATAAAAGTAATGATATTGTTGTTGGAGAAAGTATTTCTTTTTTGAGATTGATTTCAAAAAACAATCCCCTTCGATGAAAATTTCAGAAAACAAATTCTCTCATATCTGTTTTTTTTTTCCTGATTTCTTTATTTTGAATATGTTATGAACATTTCCATTCTGTTGAGATTTTACAATGTTTGAATGAATAAACTTCAATATGAAAAATATAAAAGTAATGAAATTGTTGTTGGAGAAAGTGTTTCATTTTTGAGTTGATTTTGACAATCGCATTCAAATTTGGTATTGATAATCAAGAAAAAAATCGACGCCAGATACGTTTTCATAGAAAATTCATCGCCAATGATGATTCGGAAGACAATGAAGTAAAGGTTTATGTTGAGTTCAAGAATAATATTTTTAAATTTGTAATGTAGCTCAAATGATGGTATATTGGTGTTGTAATATGATACATTACTGCTTATATTTAATGTATCAGGTCACAAAAGATGCATCTATGACCTTTTTTCGAAAGAGAATTGCTACTTATATTTCAAGATACATAGCATGTTTCACGTATTCTGATTAATTTGTTGCTTTATTTTTAGTTGGTCAAAGGTTGAATATTGTTTAAACAATATTGTAGTATATTTCATTTGAGACCTGGTACATTTTGATGTATTATAGAATTTAATTTTATAGTATATTTCCTTTAAATAAACATGTAATTCATTTGGATTATCTTGTACAAGCTCAAGCATTAACATGCATTTGATTATTGTCCTTACAAATTCGATTTGGACATATCAATAAATACACCAAAGCATGTCTGATTAACAATTTGAGTACTTTTACCCCAAAAAATCTTAATATCAATAGCAAATTTATGATTGCACGAACTACCAAACCTCACAGAATGAAGTGGAACGAATTTGATAACATATTTCATCCCGTGCGTTCAGAAATATTGGACATAATATAACGCAACAGAATAATAAAGATATATTTATTTTTATAATATATTTCTTAACATAAATAATATTATTATATTAGATGTATCAGGTGTAAAAGTATCCAAAACACACAACTTTTTCTATGTATTAGAAATAATGAAATATTTTATTAAGTTAGATCTATGTATTGGATTCAATATATTGAATGTATCAAGTGTAAATGAACCCAAATAACATACAAATTTCAGTATGTATTAGAAAACATGTAATATCTCAGTAAAATTTGATCTATGTATCAAATTCAATATATTTAATGTATCAGGTGGAAAAAAACCAAAACACATACAACTTTTACTATGTATCATAAAGAATGCAATGTCTCTGTAACATTATAGCTATGTATCAGATGGATCATTTATATTATCGTTTGTTACATTTTGTATTATGATACATAATTATAATGTATATGGGCGAAATTCATCAATCAAATACATAAAAATCATATCTTTAATAGTGGGTCTCTTTTCTCAACTTCCTTTCTATTTCTTTTTCTCTTTAAAACAACGTTCTTTTTTCTCTTTGAAACAACAACAACAGACTTTTTTACATTACTTTCAGCAGCATTCCGTAACTTCTTCATCATTATCGGATCGTTTACGTCAATGGAAGACCAATTTTAAAACTAATAAACTTAAAGAGAAAAAGACACTATCAAATACGAAAAATCAAATAAACTAATAAACTATCTTCCGTTGATAGACTAATAAACTAATGAGAAAATCAAAGATATGCATCGTTTACAACTAATGAGAAAAACTAATGAGAAACTTCCACTATCAAATACAGAAAATCAAATAAACTAATAAACTATCCTCCATTGGTCAATTTTAAAACTAATAAACTTAAAAATCAAATACGGAATTTTTGGAGTAATTTGCGTCAATGGAAGACCATTACTCCAAATTGAAGACTGTTTTATATTAAACATGGGATTTAGAGTAATCTAAGTTAATGAAATCGTAATTTAAGGAGAAATTTTAGGAGTTGTTTGTTATGTATTGAAGTGGATAGTAATGTATCAGAAAAATAGCGTGTAAAGTGCTTTAGAAGGAATTTTTGTAATTACTTTAGTGGAATGAGATTTTAAGTAATATTAAAAAGTTAAAGTGTTGTTTTAGGTAATTTTTTCTTATTTTTATGTATCCACTTTAGACTGCACCTTTTTTAAAAGACAATGAAGCTGGGCAATTTAGAACAATTTTATAAGAAATAATTAACATTGGATAACACGTGCTCTTTAGATACTACTCTCTCTATTCCAGAATAATTGAATTGTTGAAGTATTTTTTTGTGTTCAAAATAATTGAATTATTCATTATTCAAGATAGATGTTGGAAATTTTTACAATTTTATCTTTCATTAATTAAATTTTCAAGGTTGAGTTTCAATAATCATTACTAATGTTTTAGAGTTTGAAAAAGATAAAAATAAAAAAATGTAATTAATTTATATCTTTATCTTTTATTTCTTAGGATGTGTGGCATGTTTCAATAATTTAATTATTTTGAAAAGAATGAAAAAACCGGAGGGAGTATTAATTAAAATAAGGTTGATTGCTTGAAAGTGAGGTATTTTCTCGAAAGTATGCGAGTCCATGTGTAATGTGCCATAAAATTTCTGTATCGAACGAAAGTAGGTAAGGAGTAGCCATCACGTGTTCAATAAAAAAGCAAAAGACCCACTCACAGTTGTTACATGTATCCATCGCTCTTTACTAAGAAAAGGAAAATGAAAATTATGTTTGTACTTTGTATGAAAACGCATCTTTCTCATATCCAAAATGATTTTTTAAGTTTTATATTTTAAAATACATATTCCCCCCCGCCCGCCCGCACCCCAAAAAAAAAAAACTGCTAAAGACGTGGAAAAACAGAAAATAAACATTGGTGCACTGGCTTGGATCCTTCCATATTGAACAAGATTGCCAAAAACAAAAAAAGAGGAAACATTTTCTTTTGTATTTCCTGCTGTCACACACTCGTATAGCATATCTGTTAGAACATGTAAGGCGAAAGCAATAATTGATCAGAATCAACAACTTACCTAAAAAAATTAGATAACATAAGTAAATACAGGTTTCAACAAAACTATTAACCTTTTGAAGCTTTTACAAATAGTCGTCCAAAACAATGCTCCCCAGGACTGTGATCTTGTGCTAATTTCTTATTTACTTTTGTAATCAAACTTGTGTAGGCAAGTGATTTTGTACTTCAAAGAAGGATCCCATTCTTTCTGTAAACTCACTTCTATTTATCTCAATCTTCCATTCAAGAAGGAAAGGGAAGAGACAGATGTTTCAGCCTCACTATTAGAAATTACCCCTATTACAATGGACTTTTTGGCAACGGTTCTAAAAGTGTTGCAATAAACCATTTATTTCAACGGTTGTAACCGTTGCAAAAAAAAAGAATTTTGGTAGAACTTTTTGTGGTATAACCGTTGCTGTTGTTGAAGAACCGTTGCAATAGGGAGTCTTATAGAAATGATTTCGTGAATAGTTGCCATAGATTCATCTATGACAACGCTTTATTGGGTTGAAAAAAAATATTGCAACGTTTTTTTTATTTCCCTCCCTAATATTGCCAAAAATTAAAAATATAAACATTTGTCCCTAATTTCAATTTCAACTTGGGTCAACTATGCTCCGCAATTTTCATTTCATGTCAAAATCGGGAGCTTCAATTTCTTCATTGTCCACCGTTCACAATTTCAATTTCAATTTCTCCACTATCCCCCAATTTCAATTTCAATTTCAATTAAAGAAGTTGGTTCACTGCGCTCCGACATCATTTAGTTCAGTTTCTTCAAAAAGCCAAAAAGTTCGACATCGGTGCTCTGACTTCAGTATGCTCCGATCGTTGTGCTCGGACTTCATTGTGCTCTGACGCTGCTGCTCCGACTTTAGTTCACGAATTTGTAATTCATCTTTATGTAAGTTATTCTGAATACCCTTTTGTATTTTGTGCACTTCATCTTAATTTGCTGTGTCTGCTTTCTTAGACAGTACTTGAGCTGAGGGTATTTCGGAAACAACCTCTCTACCTCCATGAGATAGGAGTTAAGTCTGTGTACACCCTACTACCACACTGACCCTACCCATTTTCATACCAATACTATTGCTTAAACCTCTACAACCAACACATTCTTTCTCTCTTTCAGCTTAATTTGAAGCTAAACAGTTGGCAAATTAACGCTCATTTGTAAAAGTGTTATAGCTTTTTACCTAAATTTTGGAAGCTGCAGCACAACAATGTAAGAATTGTTGCCTTTTTTGTACTAAATTTGAATTTGACGATTTCCAAGAAATAATATTTTTGAGTGTCTGATGATTTGTAAATGCAAAGACTTGAGTTTTCTTGCTCAGGCTTGTAAGGATTAATGTTTGGTTGGTTTATTTATTCAATTTGAATAATACCCAGAATGGAGTTTTGTGTATTTAGTTGTTTTGGAATACCACTATAGTTTTTTCTTGGTGTATTGTAGGAATTATTAATTATTGTGGTTTAAGTTTGAATATTTAGAATACCCAGAATAGATTTTTGAGTTTTTGGTTGATTTATAAACGCAAAGACTTGAATTTCTTGTTCAGGTTGTAAGGATTAATGTTTGTTTTGGTTTATTTAGTTATTATGAAATTTAAGTAATACTCCACATAGTGAGATTACACTGGGTATGTTGTTGTGATGTATACTGATTGAAGGGTTCGGTGGTAGCTTATTGCTCCAGATTAGTGTTTGATATTTTGAATTTTTATTAAGACAACTAGATGAGTGATGCTTGTGCATAGCACGTGGCCAATATTTTAAGAATATAATGGTTGATCAGCCTGTTCTATGCACAATGAATTGTGTTAGAATATAGATTTAAAGAAAAGTTTTAGACTCATACATTGTGGTAGGACATTGTTTAGACTGTTATATTTACACACACACATACTATTTACATATTACATTCATTACTGTGCTCACCGTCTATATATATGTACAATGTTTACATATTTAGAAGTCGGTATTCGCAAAAGGCAAATAGTAATGCAATCGACTATTTTGTTGGTGACAATGTAGTAGTGCTACTTGTAGTTGTCAATATCAAAAGTTGTATTCAAGTGGTAGATGTAAAGAGTGTAGTAGCAACTTAACTCGACCCTTGAAATCTTTTCAGAAGTTTTGGACCTTTGGTTATGGTTGACTACTGTAAAAGATTGTGTCATTAGCAACTTAACTCAGAGACTTGCGTATCTCCAGAACTTTCTGAATATGTTATATAAGCTTGGAAATATCCTTCTCAATTAAGGCCATAAAACATAACCTGAACTATCCAGGTTCAACACAGTGATAGGAAGAAGCAAGAGTTCTATTGATTTTAGCTACATTTAGTAGATTATCCCAAAGCTCAATCTCACCCTTCTCCTTATACGATTGAATTTGTGGTGGTGGTAGGGTAAGATACTTTGTTGTAAGTTTAGTAAACTTATGCTAGGATTTTCTTATGGAAAAATATCTTGTATGTTGGTAAATTTCGACATGGGCTATAAATGCTGAAAATGAGTCTTTGTACTGTTAGTACTTGTATTATTGCATGATCTATTTTAATTCGTTTATTTAAAGATGATATATTTTTGGAACATACTTTGTTTAAAATTTGTTAATTTTAGTGTATTATCTAGGATTTTAATGGATAGTGAGGATAAAAGTTGGATGAATTATTTAATATGGTCTGATGAGTTCAAGCATGGAGTGAAAAACTTTCCTGAAAAGGCATTTGAACGAGCTTCTCAAGAAAATGAGATATTATGTCCTTGTAGAGATAGAAAGAATCAACGTTAGCATTATATAGATGTGGTGGAGGATCATTTTCTTTCTAGAGGGTTTCGTGCTGGTTACACCAAATGGACTTTCCATGGAGAAAGTGCTTCCTCAAGAAAGACGCATGATCCAAACAATGATGATCAAGGTTCAAATATGCGTGATGATATTGATGGACTATTTCATGATATATTTAGAAATGTAGAGGCTGAATTGGGGCATGGAGAAGGAGATGGAGAGGGGTTATCTGAAGATTAAAGGAAATTTTTTAAATTATTAGAGGATGAAAAGAAACAATTATGTTCGAGGTGTGAAAATTTTAGTAAATTGAGCTTCACCATTCGATTGTTCTTATTTAAATCATTGCATGGTTTGAGTAATTTTGCATATTTAGATCTGTTAGTGTTGATAAAAGAGACATTTTCCTTTGTGGAGATACCGGAGTCTTTTAATAAGGATAGAAATCTGATAAGAGATTTGGGTCTTGATTATGAAAAATACATGCATGCCCTAATGATTGCATGTTATTCTAGAAGGACAATGAGAAAGCTGAGAACTGCTCAGTATATGGGACTTCTAGATGGAAGAGTGTTGGTGTCTCAACCAATTCAAGGTCTAAAATTCCTGCAAAGGTTTTAAGAAACTTTTCCTTAAAGCGTAGGCTTCAGAGGATGTTCATGTGTACTAAAACAGCTGTTGCAATGAAATAGCATGCTAATGAATGATTTAAGCCATCTCGCTGATGGGCAACCATAGAAGAATTTTGATCTTTTGTATTCATTCTTCTTTAGAGATCCTTGTAATGTCAGGTTAGGTCTCTCAAGTGATGGTTTCAATGCTTTTCGAACAATGAGTATTTCTCATAGCACTTGGCCTGTTATGTTGATGAACTATAATTTATCACCTTGAATTTGCATAAAAACAGAATATATTATGTCGTCAGTGATCATTCCAGGCCCATCATCTCCTAAAAATAATATACATGTGTATTTGCAACCACTAATTGATGAACTAAATGAACTATGGGAACCTGTGATAAAAACATATGATGCTAAATCAAACAAACATTACAAATGCATGCAACCTTAACATGGATAGTTAGTGATTTTCCAGCATTACCAATGCTTTCAGGATGGAGCACTAAGGAAAAATTGGAATGCCTTGCTTGTAATTATGACAAATGCTCTCGATATCTTAAACACAATCGTAAGATGTGTTATTTGGTTCACCAAAGATTTTTGCCTCATGATCATCCATTGCAAAAAGATAAGAAAGTCATTTGATAGTAAGAAAGAACATAGACCCGCACCTACATCTTTGTCGGGGATAGAAGTGCTTGAAGAGTTGCGTGAATTCAATAGTATTTTTGAAAAGGGAAAAAAGAAAAGGTTTTGAGATAATAAGGGTCCTTGGAAGAAAGATCTAATTTTTTTTGAATTGCTGTATTGGCCAGATAAAAAATTAAGGCACAATCTTGATCCAATGCACATAGAAAAGAATATATGTGATTCTTTGCTTGGGACTTTATTAGAGATAGATGGAAAGTCAAAGAATCATGTAAATTCTTATGTGAATTACAAGAAATGAGAATACAAAAGGGGCTACAATCAATAAAAGATAGTAATGGAAATGTAAACTTGGATCAATTTTGTTTTTTCATGAGATCAAAATAGAAAAGATTGTTTTGCAGCGTCTTGAAAAATACCAAATTACCTAAAGGGAGTGCTTCAAATATCTATCAGATCATATGTATATGAAGAAGATGAAGATATCAAGGTACAAGTGTGATGCCCCGGAAAAATTTTTCGTTAAGATCTCGAACGAAAATGTGTTGAATTCTGATCTTTATCATGATTAATAATTTTTCTATGTGGAATTTCTGGATATGTGACCTGTCATCGCGTAGAGCATCGAATAATCTTTCCAAATATATGTGGATCATCCAAAATAGACACTCGAGCGATGGTTTATGATTATTCCAATCTAACCGTGAATAGTGGTGAACAGTAAATGTGCAGGAAAAAAATATTGAAGCCAGGCAAATTTTAGGGTCAACTTCAAACAATCATAACTCCTTGTACATAATGATCTGGGTGAGTTACTATATATCAACAGAAAGCTCTAAAAGTCCTCTTTCCAATGAAATTGGCTTCATCCAATTTGTCCATCGTAGCAAAAAGTTATGGTCGATCTACTTCAGCCTATCAAAACAGTCCACTAAAGGACAGATTTGACATTATTTGATTTTTAAGGGTATTTTGGTTATTCCCACTCCAATCCATCCGGGTAAACCACGAATTTAAGTCCATTAAGAGCATTCAATAGCTCATTTTTCTCCAAAGTTTCCTAAGGCTCAAACCCCAACCCTACTACTCCAAATTTCATCCTTCTATGTCTCTTGATTGAATCGTAGAAATTTTAAATTGATTTGGGATTCGAGTTGATCATGTAAAGGCTTCGAGATGCACCCTTTATTTTCGTGAATAAAGTTTCGGAGTCGAAAGTTCATAGTAATCTTCCATTTTTAGGTATGTGGGGCTTTGAACAAGATTATCCTTTCAATTTTGTGCCTGATATTTTTGTTGAATTACATTGACATGAGATTTTACATGTTTTACCATGAATTAGAAATATGGTTTTATATCTTATATTATTGTCCATGAGCTATGGGATTATGTCATCCAATATGTGTATGATGTTGAGATGGAATTATGTCCAAAAAGTATTTGATTATGAGAGTATGATGATTTAATTTGGTAAGCCTTGATTTATACTATCATTCCACTATTTCCTTATTATGAATTTATAATTGATATTGGAAATTCTATATCCCTATTATGGGTTGATGTCTCAAGTACCTTTAAATGAGAGTTGGATGGCAAATTGAGAAATGTTGATTTTGAAGTTGTAATGAGTCTTGGTATTTTTCGGATGGTTTTGATGAGTTAAATTGTTGAAAATATTATGTGTTGAGTCTTCATATCCTTGTCCAAATGTCAAGTCGGTTATGGTTCAACGCATTGATACCTTGTTGATGTTGACGAAGATTAAAATGTTTTGAGCTAAAATATGTTGAGTTAGGAATCCACAAATTGATATGATTTGATAAATAAGAAAGAGATTTGATTTGGTCTTTATGATAAACCCTTGTGATGTTTTGGTGGATTTTCTAATGTGTTCTGAGCTTGTTGGGGAGTAGTACTTAGCACCGAGAGAGAAATTTGGTATTTCCCCAAACCTATGTGCCACCGTAGGGTTGTTTGATAATGATATTATTGGCCAGAGAGCCCGATTGTGATTATTGCAGTTTTAAGGTCGTACTCCCTGGCAAAGAGTATGATGCTCCCGCCAACGGAGGTTTCAAAAGTTGGTATTCCACGTAGCTCATGTGGGGTTGTCGGTTATAGGAAACTCCTCTGTCCTTAAGAGTCATGTTTATTGAAATACCGAGTCACTCCGAGTTTTGATATGGTAAGTCAAGTTGCCTATGATGATCTATAATGATTTATGAGGTTTTTCTCCTACATTTCCTATATAAGATGTTATGAGTTGCATGATTCAATGTCACTCAAGCCAGGTGTGTCATTATGGTCCGTATGTACGTTTTTACGAAATTTATGATATTATTTATATTTTGCATGCGCCTCGACATACTCAGTATGTATCTTGTGCTGACCCACATATTTTTCTATGGGCTACATTCTTTCCATGATGTAGGTTCAGGTACTCAGCCGCAGCCGCAACAGTGATATCCGAGTGTCGTATCTACGTTTCTTCAGTGGTGAGTCCTCATGGTTTGAGGACCAAGTTACTAGTTTTAGTGTTGTTGTTTTGTGATCCCTTTGGTCTATTGAGTCAGTTGGGGGTTTGTCCCAATGACTCATTGATTTTGCTGTATAGAGGCTATGTCAGACTAGTGTATTGTTGGGTTGGTTTGTGTATAGACATTCCATATATGTACAGTCTAACGATATTGCGTGCCATGTGCGATATGATATGATATGTACTCATATATATCCTTAGCGTAGCGTGTATGTTGTTGTATTTGAACCTAAGGGTAGTGTTTTGGCTTAAAGGGTTAGCTTGAGGCTACGTGTAGCCTTGGGCACCATGTGGCATCTCGGAATGATATTTCGGGGCATTACAAACTTGGTATCAGAACCTAAGGTTATGAAGAGTCCTAGGGACTCTGACAAGCCTCGTTACGTAGAGTCTTGAGCATCGGTGTGTAGCGCGCCACACCTATGATCAAGAGGTTGCGGGGCGTTCTAGGCAAAGTCGTTTCTTTCTTTCTACAAGAGTCTATCATGCTTACAACTGTTTCCTTCTGCTGTTAATTCACGCGTTCTTATGACAGAAAATGCCTCCACATCGAGCTCGCGGAAACAACAACCAACCTCAACCCGTTGATCCATTACATGAGAAGGTATCCCATGCCAAATTTCAAGCAACTTTTCAGAAGCTAGCCCAGGTAGTTACTGCCAATAATCAGGCCAACGCTCCACCTCTGTAGGAAAATAATTCGACAGCAGCATGAATTCGTGACTTTATGCGGATGAATCCGCCAGAGTTTCATGGGTCGAGAGCAGGTGAGGACCTGCAGATGTATGTTGATGAAATGAATAAAATTACACAGATTATGCACGTGAACGAGGAAAAAAGTGTGGAGCTGGCTTCTTATCGGTTGAAGGATGTTGCCTATGACTGGGTGCAGATGTAGAATAAGGGTAGAGAGAAAGATACCGCTCCGGTGAACCGTAAAAATTTCAAATTGATTTGGGATTCTAGTTGATCATGTTAAGGGTTTCGAGAAGCACCCTTTATTTTCGTGAATAAATTTCTGGAGTCGGAAGTTCATATTCATCTTCCATTTTTAGGTATGTGGGGCTTTGAGCAAGATTATGCTTTCGATCTAGTGCTCGGTATTTTTATTGAATTACATTGACATGAGATTTTACATGTTTTACCATGAATTAGAAATATGGTTTTATATCTTATATTATTGTCCATGAGCTATGGGATTATGTCATCCGATATGTGTATGATGTTGGGATGAAATTATGTCCAAAAAGTATTTGATTATAAGAGTATGATGATTTAATTTGTTAAGCCTTGATTTATACTATCATTCCACTATTTCCTTATTATGAATTTATAATTGATATTGGAAATTCTATATCCCTGCTATGGGTTGACGTCTCAAGTACCTTTAAATGAGAGTTGGATGACAAATTGAGAAATGTTAATATTGAAGTTGCAATGAGTCTTGGTATTTTTCGGATGGTTTTGATGAGTTAAATTATTGAAAATATTATGTATTGAGTCTTCATATCCTTGTTCAAATGTCGAGTCGGTTATGGTTCAATGCATTGATACCTTGTTGATGTTGAGGAAGATTAAAATGTTTTGAGCTAAAATGTGTTGAGTTAGGAATCCACAAATTGATATGATTTGATAAATGAGAAAGAGATTTGATTTGGTATTTATTATAGACCCTTCTGATGTTGTGGTGGATTTCCTAACGCGTTCTGAGTTTGTCGGGGAGTAGTACTTAGTACCAAGAGGGAAATTTGGTATTTCTCCAAACCTATGTGCCACCATAGGGTTGTTTGATGAGGATATTATTAGCCAGAGAGCCCGATTGTGATTATTACAGTTTTAAGGTCGTACTCCCTGGCAAAGAGTATGACGCTCCCGCCAACAGGGGTTTCAAATGTTGGTATTCCACGTAGCTCACGTTGGGTTGTAGGTTATAGGAAACTCCCCTATCCATAAAAGTCATGTTTATTGAAATACCGAGTCACTCCGAGTTTTGATGTGATAAGTCAAGTTGCCTATGATGATCTATAATGATTTATGAGGTTTTTCTCCTACATTTCCTATCTAAGATGTTATAAATTACATGATTCAATGTCACTCAAGCCAGGTGTGTCATTATGGTCCGTATGTACGTTTTTACGAAATTTATGATATTATTTATATTTTGCATGCGTCCTCACATACTCAGTACGTATCTTATGTTGACCCACATATTTCTCTATGGGCTACATTCTTACCATGATGTAGGTTCAGGTACTCAGCCACAGCTGCGACAGTGATATCTGAGTGCCGCATCTACGTTCCTTCAGTGGTGAGTCCTTATGGTTCGAGGACCAAGTTACTAGTTTTGGTGCTGTTGTTTTGTGATCCCTTTAGTCTGTTGAGTCAGTTGGGGGTTTGACCCAATGGCTCGTTGATTTTGCTGTATAGAGGCTATGTCAGACTAGTGTATTGCTGGGTTGGTTTGTGTATAGACATTCCATATATGTATAGTCTAACTATATTCCATGCCATGTGCGATGTGATATGATATGTACTTATATATATATCCTTAGCGTAGCGTGTATGTTGTTGTGTTGGAACCTAAGGGCAGTGTTTTGTCTTAAAGGGTTAGCTTGAGATTACGTGTAGCCTTGGGCACCGTGTGCCGTCTCAGGATGATATTTCGGGGCGTTACAACAAGAGTCATGATGCTCATTTTATAATACATCACTTGCTCTAGGTTGCTGTTAGAAAAGTTTTGACCAAGAATGTTTCATTGACATTAATTAGGTTGGACAATTTCTTTAGATCCATATGTAGTAAGGTGATTAGGCCAAGAGATCTTGAAAAATTAGAGTCTGAAATCGGTGAAATTTCATCTAACCTTGAAATGATTTTTCATCCAATATTTTTTGATATAATGCTTCATTTGCCTGTTCATTTAGTGAATAAAATTAAGCTTGGGGGTCTCAACATCTTCATTGGATGTTTCATTGAGAGCAGCCTATGCAATCTTAAGGGGTTCGTTCATAATCGATCTTGTCTAAAAGCATCAATAGTATAGGGTTATTTGGTTGAAGAGTTCCTAATTGTTTGTTCATGATACCTACATGATGGTGTGAAGAAAAGATTTAGAAGGTACCAAACTAAAGATGAAGAATTCATTCAGAATTTGTCACTTATATTCCTAAAGAATGATCATCCAATTGGATCTGAGATGGAAAAAAAACTGCACTTTTTAATGGATTCAAAATTACGTTATGAAGCACATCAATATGCCCTTTTTAACACGAGAGATAAGGTAGTGAAAATTTTCATCGAGTAAGATATTTTCATAATAAACTTTATTTATTTGGTTGTTATAAGGTACATGAACATCTATTTATAAAGGCTTAGTAATTTTATTTGCACTGTTCTTGATTGCAGAGATCATAAGAATTGAATGAGTAATCATATTAGATCCAATGCATGGGCAAGCGCAATGAATCATAGTCGTGAATTCAACACCTGGTTTAAAGAGAAAATTAAAAATATTGAAGTCTCTTGTCATTTAAAATGGCTAGCTGGGGGGCCTAATATGGTAGCAAAGAGATATAGCGCATATTTCATCAATGGATATCGATTTCATATAAGAGATCAGGATGCTCCACGAAAGACTCAAAATTTTGGAGGGACTTTATTAGTAACAACTGATAGTTTTGCTAGTGCTAGGGACCAAAATTCCATAGATAGAGAGGTGGTTTATTATGAAGTTATTCAGGATATCATTGAGATTAATTACTATGGTTGTTTTAATATTGTATTATTTAAATGTGATTGGTATCAGAATGAAGTAGATGAGTATAGGTTGACGTGGGTATACTTCAACAAGTTATGTTGTAAAGATTATTCTTTTGTGTTGGCATCACAAGTTTATCAAGTTTTTTATGTTGCGGATCCAATTGAGAAAGAAGTTTATTATTCAAGCAATAAAGTACCCATAGATTTGTATGATCTAGAGGAAGAGACTTGACCTAATATAGGAGAAACATCTTAGAGGAAGCCTAATGATGACATTGGGTGCTCAATTAGATTAGATGAGGGTGACTTTAGATGGTCAAGAGAAGATAGAGCCATTTTTGTTGTTAATATTCCATCTACTGAAGAACATTCAAAAGATATAGTTATTGAAACATCGGAAAAGGAGGATGAGTTTGATGATATTGATTGTGATTGGATAGAGGCAGATAATTAGACAAAGAAATTCTTTTAAATATATGCTCGTCATTATTTTTATTTTTTGTGTGTTAAATTTCCTTTTGAATACAAATTTTATATTCATGCTTGTTTATATCGTTTTTATTATTTTCATTTAGAATTTTATTCTAAAATTGTATAATTTTGCAGAATTTTCAAAGTTTAATTCAAAGAAAGATATAGTGAACCATTGAAGAGGATTGTGGCCTCATTGGTAATAGAATACACCTTTCCGAAATTGATAGGTTTTTCACAAATAAAGGATCAATTTATTTTTATTCGTCCAAAATTTTGACTTTTAGATACTATTTGATAAAAACTAAAGTTTCAACATGTCCCATTTCAAAATAGTTCAAAATATATATTTGATATGTTAGTCAAAAGATGGTTTGACTCTCGGGAAGTGTAATAGGACTATCTTTGGAATGGACAGAGTAGTTAAGCAAGAAGCTATTTGTTTTTGTCATCTGCTGATAAAAAAGTAAACAATTGTTGTTTTTGTCTTTTTATTCTATTTCCTCCAAGTCCACTCATATTATTTAATTCTACTTGTTCTAAGTAAGCAATTTACATTTCAGGTAATTAATTATTCCTCTCAAACATCTGTTGGTGTCGAGTGCATTGATTCCAATTGTTCATGGTTAGAGCAATGGTAAAGTTCTTTAGATTTTTACTTTAAAGAGTTGTCTGATACAAGTATATTTCCGCTCTAGTATCAGTTCAGGAATAAGCCTTTCATAACGCGATGCACATGTATATATTGACAAAATAATTCTAGATTACTTATTAAGTTTTCTGCATCTATGAGCTCCCGCTTCCAATTGTCACAAATTGAATTCCTCTATCAATGTTGACTTCTCCACTATCCAAACCTTTCAATAACCAACTTTCCACTTTTCATTTCCTTAGTATCGTCTAAGTTTGATATTTTATTTCTCATATTTCATAGAAATAAAACTAGATAGTGAGATGTTAAAAGAGTTATTCAAATAACGAGGAGAATGTTCAGAAAATTACACGCTATTTGTTATTGGAATTTGGGAAATTGTGATGTGGAACAGAGTTAGGTCCTTATAAGTGTTTGTTTTGGTATAGAATTACTGAACATTGATTAGAAGAGTTTTGATTTCCCTATAAATATAGCATAAATATGTAACCAATTATTTTTAGGGTTCACCGTGCTGGTCCTTGAGAGAATATATTTTAAGCTAGAAGAGGTGAAAGCAACGACTGTAACTTGTGGTGGAATTTTCCCCGGCCTTTACTGTTTCCTTCTTCTTTATACTTGGATATGCTACACTTGTGGAATTTCATCGGGTATGTTGTTGTCATCGTCATTATAAATGTTAATTAAGAGAGTGGGACATGCATTGATGTTTTTCTCAAATGTGTGTATCGCATGTTGTATATTTAAATATTGACAAAAAAAAGTACTCTCTATATATAGGAGAATGCATGTTGATAATAAAGTAGTATGAGACAAGTATTTTATTCCACAGTAATCACTAAACTCATTTTTATCATCTTGCTCCAATCGCTACCAACTCATCAGACAATGGAGTGATTATGGCCATAGTGTTATTTCCTGATTACAACCATCTTAATCATCATTTTGCCCTTACTTTCTTCATTGAGTCCCATAATATGCCAGCACACTTCCTCTCCCTTGCTAATCAAAAATAAGATTTAAAACTTCGCGTCCAAGGTGATCTTGGAGCCTTAAACATCGAAATGAAAATATACCTTTCGTAATCAATATCACTTGTATTGACTTGGGATTATGTAATTTCATTGATAATTCTTACAGCCAAGAGCTGTTTAGGCATGTTCAAATAGGCTGGCATTATTGTCTTTATGTTTCTTGTTCAAAAATAAGCAAAATTTGAGGATGTAAAAATCAAAGAATAACTCTTGGAAAGTTGTAGTTGGAATAGGGTGACCCTGTCTATTTTCATTTAGTTATGTTCTTGTTTTTAGTTCCCCATAATTTACAATGAGCATAACATAAAATTTTGAGGCAACCTTTCACCTTATAAGCTTAAGACATATATTGAAAGGTCGTAGTTGAAGGTTTTCCCCAATGGTTTCTGGTGTATGGGCTAGGGCTGTGCAAAAATCGAACCGACCGATAAACCGAGCCGATAAAAATATTATTGGGTTATTGGTATTGGGTTATTGGTTTGTTATTGGTTTTTTAAAAAATTTTATCGGGTTATCGGTTCGGTATCGGTTTAGGCCTATTGGGTTATCGGTTTAACCGATAACCCAATAAGAATACACTAAAATTACTATTTTACCCCTATTTATATTTTTTATATAATTATTTATATTATTTATATATATTAATATTATATATATATATATATATATTGGTTTAATACGTAATTTTATCAACCAACTGTCAACTGACCTGACCCAACTTGACCCATCATATCCAAATATATCAACTAAATATCTAGTAGGGTTTCTAAAACGAGAAACTAAGAAAATCCCTTTCATCTTCTTCACTTTCCGCCGCATCTCCATGGATTTCTTTGTCAATGAACAACTTGAGCTGCTGCTTCTCGGATCATCAATACTATCCCACTGGTGTTGTTGATAACCTCGTCTTCTAGCTTGTAAGATTAAGTTTCCTTATTTTTTTCCTTTCTCCTTCCTGTCTCTGTGTACCTGTTAACCATTTCTTTGTTCCAGATGAAATCTCCAGTATGTAGGTGAAATCTATCATTTTGATGCTACAAAAGACGGATTCAGTCCACTGAGAAAAGATACATCCACCTGGTAAGAAAACCTCTTTAAATTTGTTGAATCCACCTCCTAATCTTGCATATAACTTGCTCCTCCATTGATAGTTGACGAAGGGAGGGAGATTATACAGTGCTCGGACCCCCTGACAACTGGTAGATGCTAATTTCCTCGCTGCAAATCTTGAGAATTAGACCTTCGAACCCCCTGATCTACTGAGAGACTAAGATTGATGGTTGTACTCACTAAGATTGAGAAAGATATAGATGCCCTCGAAAATCTTGAACAAGGTAAAAATATTCTAATTGTATTAGTTTTGTATTATTATTGTAAACAATCGTTTACAGTTTCGTGACTGATTAATATAATTTCTCTGTAGAATTGGCTAATACTAGCATTCTTGATGATTGACGTGGAGTTGAAGTTCTTCTTTTTTTCCACTTGAATCTGGGCATCTGGTAAGCCACATGTCCTAGCTATAATTTGTTATAAGTCATATATTTTCTTAAATTAGTCACTGAATACAGTGAATAGTGTAACACCTATGTAAGTGCAATATTTCTTAAACGAGAAAACATTCTTGAAGCAAGGGAGTCCCTGGCTATATTGACCAAGTAAATCATTTGTTTTATGCAATTTTTGAAGCATTCATATCTTAAAAGAGTTAGGTTGAAAGATTATACAGAGATGGAGTCTTGAACTATGAATTCCCACTAAAGCCTTTACTTCCACTGAATCCTCTGTTGTCTTTCTTCATCCGACCCATTTCCATTTCCATTTTCCTTGTCTGACCGCCTTCGCTACTTGATCTAGATGGATTCTATTTTGTAAGTATTTTTCTTATTGGTTAAACCAAAAATTGAACCGTTAAGAATCAATAATCGATAAACAAAAGATCGATAAAAAATATCTTATGGTTGGTTATTGGTTTTTCATATTTAAAAACCAAAAACCGATAAATCGAAACGATAACACACATAACCAAACTGAACCAACCGATGCCCACCCTTAATATGGGCTGCTAGTTTTAGGAATTGGAGATCTAAATTAGGAAGAAAACATGTCTCCAGAAGTTTTAAATAGCAAGGTAATCATGAATTTAGTGAAGTTTCCTTATTCATTATACTTCACCTGTCTCAAACGATCCGATTTCACTCTTTCTATCTCTTAACTCATCTTCTCTACCAATAATTAAAGGTTATGCATTTTTAGAACTAGCTACTAGCTTGATAGGATATGCTGATAGATTTTTAAAATAGGTTGTCGATACCTTATATTTGATCTTTAGTAGTTCCAGTCCCCTTTTTGCTATGTATTACTCCCCGTTTGCAAACTATTTTGACAGACTTTGTGTAAGCTGAGTGTACAGAAATCTTTAAGACCAAAATTCTGAAATTGTTAATATTTTAAGGACTAAAATTACATATTTTTCAATAGTATAACTCAATTGAAAGATGATTTATAATTATTAAAACATCAGTTGGCAGCTTCAGTGCAATATATTTGAGTTTGACACTTGAATAACAAACATGATATTCAATTTCGTATAACTACAATATTTACCATCTTTTGAGGAGTATCTGTTTTTACTTTGTCATGGTAGTTTCCATTGTTATATTTACATATTAATATACAAATAGGGGATCGAGTAAAATATACTGGACCTTCTGGTGTTTTTAAAGCCAATACTAGGTTAGTTCCTTACGTGGCACATCTCTAAAGTATTTGCTTTCTTGGACATCATAAATAATCAAAATCTTACTACTTCAAAAGTCGTAAGTTTTGCCAATTAGATGGTAAATTTTATTAGAGTGGATTAATCTTCTTTGTCGATTTTCTTAGCCACTTCATGTATATCTTCACAAGTCCTATTGCATTAACTTGTGTTTTTATGTTTCCCTCCAACTTTTGATATGGGCTTACAACTTTTATGGATTGAAATCTTTTCAAGAAAGGGAGAACAGAAGTGTCTGCAATACCGCTTCTCATATTGGATAGTTATTAATTGTTGCATAGCCTATTAGGGTTTTAGCTCTTTGCTTCTGTAAATTTATGGTTTAGCTTTTAAAAGAGCAACCAATAACCCAATAAGTTATCTGGGCTTGTAGGTTAATCTCCAAGTGTAAAAAGTAGAATTAGATCAAATTATGTGTGGATTGACTGTCCATTATCAAAAATAAAATTTTGAATTTACTCTCGCGTCATATCTTAGTCTAGGATTTGATAATTAAACCTTGAGAATATGATTTTTTAGGAAGAATATGAATACCCTATCTTCTGAATTTCTTATAAGATTACTAATTAGTTATTTTTTTGTAAGGGTGTTCAAGAAATCACCAGAAAGTGAAAGGCTTTGTTTCAGCCGGTTCACTAGCAGCTTTATGAAACAAACATATACTAGAACACAAGAAGAAGAATACATCCTACGCAAATGCAAAAGGAAAAGAATCATAAGCAGAAGAAGAAGTTAAACAACATTCTAGTTAGATCCCAGGTACAAGAAGAAGTGCAACAGGTGGTTTAGGATTCTATCTTACCTGCAGCACCAGTAGAGGAGCAAGTGCGACAAGAATTCCTAGATAACACTACTCGTGCATCACAACCATCACTCGAAAAGTGCAGCAATATCAGTCTCAGCTTCCAAATTTTGAAGCTAATGAACAATTTGGAGAAGGCAAAAATACATATATATTAGTTCATACTATTTCAAAAATTATCTTTATTCCAGTAATTTTGTTGTTCATATTATTGTAGGCCCTTCAATTTAAAAAAATAAAAAGAGGTGCTACACAAATTCAAGTAGTACATGGATGAAGTGAGCATCAACTAATAGTGCTGAATGAGTTGAATCAACCTATTGGTCCAACTAAAGCAGTGGTCACGGAGTTTAGCAGCTTCCTTTGAACTTTGGCAAAGAATGGGACATATTATCCTCTTAATCTTAGTTGGAAAAAATTGAAGACACATGATGATATGTGGAGCTATATACAGGTTCAAAGTTGTCAATATTTTTATTTCTCTTTCAAATCATTTCACAGTTTTTGCATTAACCTAATTGAATCAAATTACAAGAGAAATATGACATTATCAAAATGAGAAAAAATGGGATATGAATGCAATTGATGTTTCTTTTAGAGGATACAAGTCCCAGTTTAAGAAAGCACAATTTTATGCCTACCCCCATGATGAAATTCGAATGAAAAATAAGCCTAAAACTATTCCTGAATCTGTATTTATGAATTTGCTTAAGTATGGGAACTCCAAAGAATTTGAGGTATGATATGAATATGTACAGTTATTACTTTTTTTCATAATCACTACAATTTGTTTATTCAAAAATTATCTGTAATAATTGTCTTGCAGGATACGTTGTAATACCCCGTACTTTTCCCAACTTAATTTCGTTCCTAGAATGTCAAGGATTAGACTCTAAAATGAATACCTTTTTATTTCATATGGAATTTTCTATATTTAGACCTTTTATGGTATGGGAAATTGAATAAGCTTTCCATCGATACCAAATTCTCTCAAATTCGACACTCGGTGAAGAAGTTACGACATTTTTAGTAAGTAGTGTGCCAACAGGTAGTCACCGCGTTGCGGTGAAGGAAAATTTAATAATTGTCATTTTCCAGTGGACCTCTGGCATGTAGGCGCATCGTGGAGAGGTCCAATTTTGCATTTATAAATTTCCAGTAAGCCTACGTGATTTCACCGCATCGCGACGATGGTCAAAATGGCATTTCAAAGGGGCACTGTGATAGCTCCGCATCGTGGAGAGTTTCCAGTTCCCAATTGTCCCTTATCCAGTGAGCCACCGTGATAGTGGCACATCGTGGTGGCCTATTATATCGGTATTTTTGTTCTCTTTTTCAGTTTTGTTTAGAAGTTTAAAGGGGGTAATTTGGTCAATTCCCAAATCCCAATCCATTCAAAACATGAGATTAAACTCATTCTAAGCCTATTATGCTCATTATTCATCAATTTTCACTCAAACAAAAACCCTAGAACTCAAAAGCTTCTTATCCAAGAAATCAATTCCACCATTATTTCTCCAAGAAAGCTCAAAATTGAGGATTCCCAAGACACGATAATCAAGAACTCATCTTCAAGAACTCAAATAGGAATCAATAATTTAAGTTTCTTCATCTAATCATCAATCAAGGTATATGAGATTTTTGAACATGGATCTTATTCTATCCTTGTACCCAAAATCAAGTTTTAATTACGAATTTATATGATTTTGAATGATTATACATGAGTTTTAAATTAGGGTTTATACCCATTATTGCTAAATACAAGATTTTGAGAATTTCAAATGTTTATAAAGTTGAATTGCATGTCTATTTCTATATTTTCATGCCTATTGCAATAAATTTTAGATTTTGAATTGAATTATCATTATTCTCAATATTAAGCATGAATTCTATGATGTTTTGACATGAACATTGATCCATAGGTTATTAAGCCCAAGTTTATATGTTGATATTTCAAGAAAGATGATGCTTTAAGCATCCTATGACCAGATTATTTATAGACTTTCAGCAAAGTTTTGATCTTTTGATCCTCAGTTTAGTTATGGAATCTACTTTACAAATTTATTACAGATTACAGAGTTCAGATCAGCTTTATATAAATCCTGTGCTAGTTTGATCCTCAGTTTGGTTTCGTATAAATCCTTATGCTAGTTTTTAAAGTGGATTTCCAACAGAATGAGCATACAGATTTAAAAAGAGTAATATTTAGCACCGAGCATGAAGTGTGAAATTAGCGTGCCCTATCTTCCACAGAACTACATAGCCAACGTAGGTACATACTATCAGATTATTCTCATTCTAATATGGATGATAGATTTAACTTGTGATCAATCACATAGGTAGTATGTTATACTCCCTGGCAAGAGTATGACACCTCTACCCAACGTGAGGTTTTCTTCCTAGGAGGAAGAGACGTTGGACTCCATGTTAGCTCACATAGTTTATATCGGTTAGAAGAACCTCCCTTACAGATAAGCTTCAGATAAAGTATTTTTCCCTAACAGTAAAGGCTTTCAGAAAAAATAACAAAAAAGCTTTTAGAAAAATAAGTGTAAAGGCTCACAAATTTATTCAAATTATGCGTTACCAAAAGATATTAGCTATAGATTTCAACTTTCAGATTTTAGATATAGAAGTGAGTCCTTTTACACTTAGACAACATGATTTATAGACAGAACATTAGTACATCTTTTAGAACTAAATGTTATGACTCACTAGATTTATAAAGTATGTTTTGCTATTCATGATTACAGATTTTAGTATTTTGGATATTCCAGCTTATGTGAGTCATTCACATTTAGCATGCATTTTTTTATAAATTATGATGATGAGATGATGTTTTACTTATGCATTTCACCCCTATATACTCAGTACATCCTCAAAGTACCGATCCACATATATGTCTATGTGCTATGTTGTTTCATAATATAGGTTCAGGTGCTCAGTATTAGCAGCGTGAGTAGTTCGAGCATTTTCATCTACATACTACAGTTGATGAGTCCTCATAGTTTGGGTACTTATTCATTAGGCTTTTATAGCTTATTAGTTTTATATAATTCAATATTTTTTTGAGACAGTTTGAGTTAGCTGGGGGTTTGTCCTGGTGACTCTCTAGTTATTAGTAGTAGAGGCTTGTCAGACTGCTAGATATTATTCAGACTTACGATATTGATGTTCAGATGCTATATTCATATTTTTCTCAGTTCAGTTAATTTTTCCCATTTAGTATGACTTCTATGTCTATATTTTCCATATTATGAGATTTAGACTTAGTAACAGGCAGATAAAGTTAGCTTAAGGCTACTCATAGTTTTGAGCACCGTGTGATGTCTCAAGACCAGGTTTTGGGGCATTTCAAACTTTATATTAGAGCATAAGGTTTATAATAGTCCTAGGGAGTCAGACAAGTTGTGTTACGTAGAGTCTTGATCATGCGTGTGAAGCACGCCACATTTATGAGCAAGAGGCTATGAGACATTTTTAGAAAATCATTCCTTTCTTTCATGATCTTTTGTGCTATAGTATATTTATCTTCTTTTAACTCCTGCTCTTACATGGCAGTTGAATAAGCCTCCTCGTCGAGCAAACCCCTGCAGAAATAATAACCAGCCACCTCAGACCGCCGATCTTTTGAACGAGAATGTATCCCATGCTGAGTTTAGGGATGCCTTTTAGGCGTTAGCCTAAGCTGTGACTGCTAATGTTCAGGGCAACCATCAGGCTGCAGTTCCACTTTAGCAGAATGGTGATTTAGCAGTGATAGAATCAGAGATTTTATTAGAATAAATCCACAGAGTTCTTTGGGTCAAAAGCAGGTGAAGACCCACATATTTATTTAGAAGAAGTGAAAAAGATCACCCAGATTATGCATGTTTCTGAAAAGGAGAGTGTAGAGTTAGAATCCTATAGATTGAAAGACACAGTATATGATTGGGTAGTGATGTGAAAGAATGGTAAAGGTGAGAATGCTGCTCGTATGAGTTGGCAGGTATTTTAGGATACTTTTCTAGACAGGTTCTTCCCACGTGAGATGAGGAAAGCTAACATAGAGGATTTTGTGAATTTGAGGCAGGGATCAATGACAGTGAAGGAGTACTGCCTTAAGTCCAACCAGTTGTCTATGTATGTCCCTGATACGATGGTTGGTCCTAGAGCAAGTATGAGTAAGTTTGTTACTGGGGTATCTGGTTTGGTAGTCAAGGAGTGTAGGACTGCCATGCTTATTGTAGACATGGATCTTGCTAGATTTATTATTCATGCTCAGAAAATTGAAGCAGAGAAGTTAAAGGGAAGAGAAAGAGGAAACAAGAAGGTTAGAATAAGGCAGTTTGAGTATGGCCAGGCTAGGTATCAAGGGGAAATCATTCGCAGTTTCAGAATCATTCGTCTATGCCAGCACTATCTTTAGTTAGTGCTCCCTCTCCCAGAGGTAGGCAAAAGCACTAGGGGTAAGTCTTCTATGTCTAGATCCCAGAATAGTGTGAGTGGTAGGCCCAGTTATTCTCTATGTGGTAGTGTGGTAAAAGTCATCCTGGTGAGTGTTTAGCTGGACAAAAGGTTGTTTTGGTTGTGGTAAGTTAGGTCATGGGATTAAGGATTGTCCATATGCTAAGCAAGGAAACAGAGATGGTCATCCTCAGACTCAGGCTACTAATTCACTAGATCCTTTAGGTCACCCATTTCCTCCTCAGGGTGTGTCATCCATTACCGGTGGCGGTCAGCACCAAAATCAATTTTATGCTTTACCATCTCATCAAGAGTAGGAGAATTCACCAGATATTATTACTGGTATCCTTTGTGTCTTTCATTTTGATGTTTATGTGTTGTTAAACCCCAGGTCGAGTTTCTCTTATATGACCCCGTTAGTTGCGATAAATTTTGATTTAAGTTCTAAAAAAATCCTTGAGCCTTTCTTGGTTTCTACCTCAGTGGGTGAGTTATTTGTTGCCAAACTGACCTATAGAAAGTGTCCTATCACTATCCTTCAAAAAATCATGTTAACAGATTTAATAGAGTTAGATATGGTTGACTTTGATCTTATTCTTGGCATGGATTGGCTCCATTCCTATTATACATCCATAGATTATCACACCTGAGTGGTGAAGTTTCAGTTTCCAGATGAGCCAGTCTTTGAGTGGAAAGGTAATTCAATATCTCTCAAGAGTCATTTTATAACCTATCTTAAAGTCAGAAAGTTGATCTCTAAAGGGTGTATCTATCATCTTGTTCGAGTCAAAGACATTAAGTTTGAGACTCCGACAGTTCAGTCAGTCAGTAAAGTCAATAAGTTTTCTGATGTTTTTCTTGAAAATTTTCCAGGGGTACCTCCTGATAGGAAAATAGAATTTGGGATTGACCTTCTCCCAAATACTCAGCCTATTTCTATTCCCCTCTATCGTATGGCTCCCACCGAGCTTAAGGAGTTGAAAGAGCAACTCAAAGATCTTTTAGATAAAGGCTTCATAAGGCCTAGTATTTTTCCATGGGGCGCTCTCGTCCTATTCGTGCGAAAAAAAGATGGTTATTTGCATATGTACATTGACTATCGTCAACTGAGTAAAGTTATAGTAAAAAACAAATATCCTCTTCTTAGAATTGATGACTTATTTGACCAACTCCAAGGTGCAAGTTATTTCTCAAAGATAGACCTTAGATCCGGTTATTATTAACTTAGAGTAAGGGAATATGATATTCCAAAGATAGCTTTCAGAACCCGTTATGGTTATTTTGAGTTTCTAGTCATGTTCTTCGGGCTAACAAATGCCCTAGAACCTTTCATGGACTTGATGAATAGAATGTTCAAACAGTATCTGGACATGTTTTTCATAGTCTTTATTGATGATATTCTTGTCTACTCTCGTAGAGAAGATGATCATGCAGACCATCTTAGAATTTTTTTAGAGACTCTTAGAGATCACCAGTTGTTCGCCAAATTTAGTAAGTGTGAATTTTCGCTAAGATCAGCAGCTTTCCTTGGTAATATTATTTACACTGAGGGTATTAGAGTTGATCCCCAAAAGACAGAAGCAGTAAGAAATCAGCCTAGACATATCTCTTCACCAGACATTAGGAGTTTCTTGGGTCTAGCTGGTTATTACAAATGTTTTATTAAGGGTTTCTCGTCTATTGTATCTCCTATGTCTAGATTGACCCAGAAGAAAGTTAAGTTTACTGGTCAGATTCCTGTGAGAAGAGTTTTCAGGATTTGAAGACTTGACTTACTTCAGCCCCAATTTTAGCATTAACTGATGGTACAGATGGTTTCATTGTGTATTGTGATGCCTCTAGAGTTAGTTTGTGTTGTGTTTTGATGCAAAGAGGTAAGGTCATAGTCTACGCCTCTAGATAGCTTAAACCTCACAAAAAAAAATTACCCAACCGATGATCTTGAGTTAGCCATAGTTGTGTTTGCTTTGAAAATCTGGAGACATTATTTGTATGGGGTGCATGTTAATGTGTTTACATATCACAAAAGCTTGCAGTATGTGCTTACTCAGAGGGAGTTGAATATGCATTAGAGAAGGTGGTTAGAATTGTTGAAGGATTATTATATGAGTGTATTGTACAATCAAAGCAAGGCCAATATAGTAGAAGACGCCCTTAGTAGATTGTCTATGGGCAGTGTTGCTCATATTGAGAATGATAAGAAAGAGTTAGCTCGAGAAGTTCACCGGTTAGCTAGATTGGGTGTGAGATTGGTTGATTTAGCTGAAGGGAATATTTGGGTTCATAGTAGTTCCGAATCTTCTCTAGTTTTGGAAGTGAAAGAGAAGCAAGACAAGGATTCTAGTTTGGTCAAACTGAAGGAGTTAGTTAAAGACCAAAAGGTAGAGGTTCTCTCTCAAGGGGGAGATGGCGTGTTGAGATACTAGAATAAATTGTGTGTGCCATTTTTTGATGATTTAAGACAGCGAATTATGGCGAAAGCACATGGTGTGTGTTACTCCATCCATCCAGGAGCCACCAAGATGTACCACGACTTGCGAGAAATCTATTGGTAGAGTGGTATGAAAAGAGATATAAAAGAGTTTGTAGCTAAGTGTACAAATTATCAATAGGTTAAAGTTGAACACCCAAGACCTGGTGGTACGCTGCAAGAGTTTGGATCCCCACGTGAAAGTGGGAAAAGGTGAATATAGATTTTATGATTGGTTTACCCTATTCGCGTCATTAGAATGATTCAATTTAGGTGATAGTAGACAAATTGACTAAGTCAGCACATTTTTTGCCAGTTCACACGTCCTACATAGCTGAAGATTATGCTAAACTATACATCAGAGAGTTAGTCAGATTATATGAAGTTCCTTTGTCCATCATATCAGATAGGGGTACTCAGTTTACCTCTTAGTTTTGGGGAGCCCCTCAGAAGGGTCTTGGTACCCAAGTTCATGTTAGTTCAGCCATTCATCCGTAGATAGATGGTCAGGCAGAGAGGACCATTCAGACTCTAGAGAACATGTTGAGGGCATATGTTCTTGATTTCAAAGGTAGTTGGGATGACCATATGCCATTTATTGAGTTCACTATACTAACAGTTATCATGCTAGTATTCAGATGGCTCTGTTTGAGGCTCTTATAGTCGGAATCCATTGACTAAGGAACAAAGAAGTTTCCTTGGTCAAAGATTTATGGAGAAATTAGTCCGTTGAGGGTGATACTTGGTAAGAAGAAGCATACATGCATACCAAGTATCCTCATCTCATCTTCACGAACTCAGATTTTGCCGAAGGTAATAGTTTTCCTTCATTCAGTTCTTTTCCTAGCCTCAAATTCAGCTATATAGTTGTTTTTATGTAAACTCATGCACTCATAGATCAGTTCAATAGCTCATTATATTGAGAAGCAATCATTCAGTTTATTTTAGTTGTGCATGATAGCTTATAGCCTCAGATTCCTTAGTATTTTCAGCTTAACTATCCACATTCGAGGACGAATGTACCTAAGGGGGAGATATTGTAATACTCCATACTTTTCCCAGCTTAATTTCGTCCCTAGATGTCAAGAATTAGTTTCTAAAATAAACACCTTTTTATTTCATATGGAATTTTTCAGATTTAGACCTTCTATGGTGTGGTAAATTGAATAAGCTTTCCATCGATACCAAATTCGCTCAAATCTGACACTCGGTGAAGAAGTTAGGGCATTTTTAGTAAGTAGTATGCCAACTAGGAAGTCACCGCATCGCGGTGAAGGACAATTTCATAATTTTGATTTTTCAGAGGACCTACATGATGTTGGTGCGTTGTGGAGAGGTCCAATTTTCCATTTGTCAATTTCCAGTAAGCCTACGCGATTTCACCGCATCGTGACGATGGTCAAAATGGCATTCCAAAGAGGCACCGCGATAGCTCTGTATCGAACAGAGTTTCCTGTTCCCAACTGTCCCTTATCCAGTTAGCCATCGCAACAGTGGCATGTCGCGGTGGCCTATTAAATTGGAATTTTGGTTATCTTTTTCAGTTTCGTGTAGAAGTTTAAAAGGGGTATTTTGATCAATTCCCAAGCCCCAACCCATTCAAAAACATGAGATTAAACCCATTCTAAGCCTATTATGCTCATTATTCATCAATTTTCTCTCAAACAAAATCATAGAACTCAAAAGCTTCTTCTCCAAGAAATCAGTTCCACCATTGTTTTTCCAACAAAGCTCAAAATTGAGGATTCCCAAGAAAAGATAATCAAGAACTTAAATAGGAATCAATAATTCAAGTTTCTTCATCAAATCATCAATCAAGGTATGTGGAGTGTATGAACAAAGATCTTCTTCCATCCTTGTGCCCAAAATCAAGTTTTAATTACAAATTTATATGATTTTAAATGATTATACATGAGTTTTAAATTAGGGTTTATACCCATTATTGCTAATTGCAAGATTTTGAGAACTTCAAGTGTTTATGAAGTTGAATTACATGTCTATTTCTATATTTTCATGCCTTTTGTAGTAAATTTCATATTTTGAATTGAATTATCATTATTCTCAATATCAAGCATGAATTCTATGATGCTTTAATGTGAACATTGATGCATGGGTTATTAAGTCCAAGTATATATATTGATATTTCAAGAAAGATGATGCTTTAAGCATCCTATGACCAGATTATTTACAGACTTTCAGCAAAGCTTTGATCTTTTTATCCTCAGTTTAGTTATGGAATTCACTTTATAAATTTATTATAGATTACAGAGTTCAGATCAGTTTTATTTACAGATTTAATCAGATAAATGCATAATTAGTTTCAGATAAACCCTTATGCTAGTTTTTAAAGTGGATTTTCAACAGAATGAGCATATAGATTTAAAGGGAGTAGTTTTTAGCACCAAGTGAAAAATGTGGAATTAGTGTGCCCATCTTCCACAGAACTACGTAGCTAACATAGGTACATATTATCAGATTATTCCCATTCCAATATGGATGACAGATTTAACTTGTGATCGATCACATGGGCAGTAGGTTATACTCCCTGGCAAAAGTATGACACCTCTCCCTAATGTGAGGTTTCCTCCCTATGAGGACGAGATGTTGGACTCCATGTTAGCTCACATGGTTTATTTCGGTTAAAAGAACCTCCCTTATAAATAAGCTTCAGATAAAGTATTTTTCTCTAACAGTAAAGGCTTTCAGAAAAGAATAACAGAAAAGCTTTTAGAAAACTAAATGTAAAGGCTCACAAATTTATTTAGATTATTCTTTACAGAAAGATATTATCTACGGATTTCAGCTTTCAGATTTTAGATATAGAAGTGAGTTCTTTTACACTTAGACAACATGATTTACAGACTAAACATTAGTGCAGCTTTTAGAACTAAATGTTATGACTCATTAGATTTATAAAGTATGTTTTGCTATTCATGATTTCAGATTTCAGTATTTCAGATATTCCAGCTTATGTGAGTCATTTACATTTAGCATGCATTGTTTTATAAATTATGATAATGAGATGATGTTTTACTTATGCATTTCACCCCCATATACTCAGTACATTCTCAAAGTACTGATCTACATATATTTTTATGTGCTATATTATCTCATAATGTAGGTTCAGGTGCTTAGTATCAGCAGCGTGAGTAGTTCGAGCATCTCCATCTACATGCTACAGTTGATGAGTCCTTATAGTTTTGGGACTTGTTCATTCGGATTTTGCAGCTTATTAGTTTTACATGATTCAGCATTTCTTTTCAGACAGTTCAAGTTAGCTGGGTATTGATGTTCAGATGCAATATTATTCTCAGATATTTCAGTCAGTTTTTTTGCATTTCTTGTGCTCATAGTAGAGGCTTGTCAGACTACTAGATATTATTCAGACTTACAGTATTGATGTTCAGATGCTATATTCAGATTATTCTCAGATATTTCAGTCAGTTTTTTGCATTTAGTATGACTTCTATGTCTATATTTCCTTTATTATGAGATTCAAACTTAGTAACAGGCAGACAAGGTTATCTTAAGGCTACTCATAGTCTTGATCACCGTGTGACATCTTGGGATCAGGTTTCGGGGCATTACATACGTCCAATACTAACAAACAAAATTGAAAAATGTAGAACTATCTTCACACTATTGAAAAAATAAATTTTGCTCAAATATGCGAGGTTTGGAGTTTTCTTATATTATTACTAGGAACTTGTTGACTTCAAAGTTTTTTAATGTTGACTTGAATGTAACCAGGATAGAAAAAAAGAAAAATTTTGGTGCTTTGTCAAATAAAAAAATTCTTTGTGGCTACTAGAAGAAGAAAACCTAGACGAGTGTACAAAGATCCATCTGAAGATATTACAAATAAAATAGTATGAAAAGTTTTAATTCAAAATTGATCAAGATCATTTGTTCTTTCTTAAATATTTAATTAAATCAATTTACCTGCTCATTTTGGATTTTGACTTGTCGGTTGAAATGAAGAGAGTAGAAACTCAAGAAACTGAAGATAGTAGTCAGTCAGTTGATGTATTCACAATAGTTATGGGTCCTGATTATCTAGGTCGAGTAAAACTATACGAACATGGGGTGACCAAGTCTCTTTCAAAATAAAAAGTAAGTGATTCTGGACTCTCTTCATATATCATTGCGGATATTTCACGACCCAGACTAACGGACTGTGCAGGCACCTAAGCTATTCTAAGTAGCTAAAAGTACCCTTATTACTCAACTAAAAATATACGGAAGACTTCTATTTTTAAGGAAATATAAAGTAAATTAAATACTAATAAATAAACTTTTTATAAATACTTCTTACAAATGTCCTTCACTATCTCAAGACTTGTCCAGACATGTACAAGAATTACCTATTACAATATAGACTGACAATGAAATAAATAATACAAAGACTCTAACATCTGCCAGGAAGAAAGTGCAGAAGCTAGTGCTGAATATCGTCATCCATCTAGTAACTGCAACTAACCTGCATCTAGTCTACACTCCTAGAAGGAATATAGAGGAGTAGGGTCAGTATAGCCACACACACTGGTAGGCATCATCGGCCGACCGTGTTAGTTCATATAATTATAAAATAGAATTAAGGAAAATAAATCATGACATCTTTAATGGAATATAATTCAACTAAGGTTGTAATAATATTATTACTTTACCTACATAAGTTACAACATCCAACTACTCTTCCAACTCCATCAATATTATATTCGCTACTAACATACTCTAGCCTTATTAATTCACACCATCAACCATAATCCAATGCTAATACAACACTATTCCTCTTTATTCACATTATCTTTTTCATTACTTATATTCACAGGAACAAACCCATAATCATAGACAACCCACACTAAATTCTCGAGCTAATAACCAAATGCTCTCATATAATATTAAAGAATAATAACTCGCTCTTCTGGTAAACTATGATTAAAACACGTATAAATGAAGCAAGTCAACCAACATATAAGTAAGTACAAAGTTTCACTTTTTAAATGTATATCACACAATCAAATACCCAATGAATTAACAACACAACAATAACAAATCAAATAGTGCTCACAAACAAGGCACATAACCATCAAGGGTATCAACCATACTGTAAATATCCGCAGACTCAACACAAATATGTACACACATGCTATGAGAATTATTTTTTCCAAATAGTCATGACCTGCAGGGAATAATCTATGTTTATGTATCGTACCGACGTGGTATCCGATCCAACATATACATATTTATACCGGCGTGGTACCTGATCTAACATATACATATTAGTACCAGCGTGGTATCCAATCCAAAATATACATATCCGTACCAGCGTGGTACCTGATCTAATATATAAATATCCATACCGGCGTGGTACCCAATCCAACATATATATATTCATACCGGTGTGGTACCTGATCCAACATATATATTTTTTGTACCGACGTGGTACCCGATCCAACATATACATATCCGTACCGGCGTGGTATCTGATCCAACATATACATATCCGTACCGGCGTGGTACCTGATCCAATGTATACATATCCGTACCGGCGAGGTACCCGGTCCAATATATACATATTTGTACCGGCGTGGTACCCAATCCACCACAAATAAGTATTATCAATATCAAATTTACACGACCTCACATCATACAATTATATATAAAGTTTATAAGTACACTTAAATTCATAAGATATTTCCGTCAAGTAAAGTTTCAATAATCATTTATACACGCATCAACAATTTCAAGCATGTCCGAATACCAATCAACAAGTATTTATAGCGTTACTTTAAGGAGTTATCATTATCAAACAAGTCACTCATAGACACACTTTAATAAACCATCATTATCACCAATTTAGCCTCTCATGGGCATCAAATAGATATAGTATTTTATCAATATCAAAACATGAATATCATCACATAAATCACAATTTAATTCTTACGCATACAAGTCACTATTGGAGCCTTAATTACTCATTAATTATTAAAAATATCATTATCCTCTTACATACCGCAACTTGGGTTCTAACATCACCACCTATAACTAGCACATCCACGCATATCGTTATCCTCTACCTCTTTCCACATAATATAATCATCACACTAATTCAAGTCATCTATCCCTTAGTTATTACTATGCTCATCAATATTCGTTCTTAGCATAATTCTCCTCATCATATTATTGCACAATACATACAACTAAATACCATTACAACTCAACTAGGTTCATCACTAGAACAACTAAAAAAAATATCATGTTCATATATTACATTTACAAAAATCTCCGTTCCTGCACATAACACATAATCTAGATCTATATATACTAAATAGCAAGAAAGTTTTGCTTAGATTGTTGCCAAGTGGAAGAATAGAAAATTGACATGTGTTTTTTTAAGACAATTAGTTTATTAGGTAAAAATTAGTTAGTAGTTACTTTTTAATTTCTACAACTCTTTTAAAAAATTTAAATTTGATAGTTAATCTTTTATTTTAAAAATATATATATTCTTACAATTTAATAATTATACTGATGGTTATCTATTTCATTCATTTTTATATAGTTTATTTTTAGTTAATGTAAATTAGTCATCTATAAAATAACCAATTTCGTGTTGGAATCATGAACACTATAATTAATAATTGCTTTTGATTTTGCAGTTATTAAAATATTCAAATTTTATAAGCACTTACATTTTTTTCAAAATTTTAATAGTCGTGTTGAGAATAACTTTTTACAATTATTTTTAAGTCAGAATTTTCCAAGTGGCAAAAATTTTAAAGATGGAATTAAAAATATTTTCACTTTTAAAATTAAAAGAAATAGAAAGGAATATATGGGTATTATTTTTTAAAAAAATCAAACATTGATGGTTACTTTATTGTTTGCATTTATTTTTTATTAAAAAAAAAAATGGTAAACAATTCTTTTTGAAATTTAAAACGTGAATTTCAAAAATAGGTTACCAACAAAATTCTTATGTACACATTAGATAGGACCCACGACTTCACATATTTATGGTTTATCTTTTAAAAACAAAAATGTCTACTAATTTTTGAAATTGCCGAATCAAGTCATAGAGAGTTTATACTTATAGAAATTTATAAAGAAAAATGAAAAATATTTTACTACAATTTTGACAGGAAAAGAAAGAAATATGGGTTGTTAGGTTTTTTTTCTTCATCTTTTTTTTTTTTAAAACAAAAGAAATACATGTAAATTTCTAATTAAATAAATTTTAAATTCACTACAGATAGAACATGCTCAAAACTTAAATTTATTTGATTTAAGTTCATATACATGTAGCAAAAATGCTAAACAAATACTATATAATATTTGAATATGTAATCAAGTAAATTTAAATTCATAATAGGAAGATATTTGAATTTGACTTTAGAAGGTTTTTGAATCTTGTGGTATTAAATTAAAGTTGTGTCAATTATATCAAAATATCCTTTAATCTTATGGTCTTAAACATGTCATGTGAAAAATTCGAATTAAAATATTATCAAAAAAGGAAAACAGATCAATTTTTTTTTAAAAGAACTAAAAAATTATTATTGGAGAAAATTTAAAAACCACCAACTATACACCCACTTCCTTATTTCTCAACTGCTCACAACACGTAAAATTTTGCTACATATTTTCCGCATTAAACCGTCACCAGCACTGTCTTCATTCTTCATAAACCACTATAAAATGCATCCTCTCTACATGTTTTTTAATGTCCATTTATGTAGAGCAAATTTTAGAGAGTATTACTTTTTTCTTATCTAACATTTTTTGATATATATCTTTTAATTCTTATCTTTTTTTTTATAACAAGCTTGCAGATAGTAAAAAAAACGTGGCTTCTGCAATATTTCGAAGTTTTATGCCAATGCTCATGTTTCAACATCAGTTCCATGTCATTAATAGGTACATTTCTATTCTTGCTCACATATACATTAAGAATTAATTAATTTATACTTGATTCATATGAAATGAAATTTGGCCGGAGCGTGCATGTTGTCTGTATGTTTCGAAAACAAAATTCATAGATCAGACCAAAGATATTCTTATTTAGTAGCATTCTATAATGTAATCTATGATTATAGATCCTTAAAAAACCTTGCCAGTAAAGCTATGTTCCTAGAATATATATTGACTAATATAAATGATAAAATAAAAAAATGAATTGAAAGAATATTTTATTTGATTGAAAGATAAAAATACTTGAATTTAATATGAGAATTTATTTTGAATTGTGATAAGTCATATTGTAAAAAATATCACATTTGAATTATAACTAGAAAATTCATAGTTGAATAATGAAAATAAAATATATTGTTTGAGTTAGTTCATATTCTGCTATCTTTGCAACATATATAAACTTTTTAAATGATAGGATCATCACTTATCAAATTGCATGAGGTTCATAATAATAAGCTCGCGTCTTGCAACTAATCAATCCTTTATTGTAGCAACAAAATTGCAAATTGTTTGCAGTAATTTTTTAAACTAAAAGAAAAAGATTAATTATACTTTCGAATTTAGGGCAGTTAAACTTTTTAAATTGAAAAACAACTCCCCAATGAAGTGTTCTACATATAGGGAGTGCAATGTCGAGAGAGTTGTATATATTTACGTATATTTAATCATATTGTTCTTCAACATTTATGTTTTTTCTAATGCTTTGAAAAATCATTTTTATGATCAGTGTCAAGCCTAATAGTTTTTATATTTTCAGAATATTCAATGGCTATTGAGAGAGGAATTTATGTATTTGATTACAAATAAACTTCTCAGTGTATTCATTCGTCAATATTATCTGCCTATTCATCTCATAATTTATATAATTTCACGTATTTCTATGTTTATAAGACTTAGACATGGATAATAAATAAGCTTCTCTTTCTTAGAAACTTATGAATTTAGAGAGAGAAATGGACGTGGAGGTGAATGTCGATCATAACGTAATCTAAGCAAAGGTTATAGTTCTTTAAATTAAGCATCTATATTCTATATTTATATCTATATTCTCTCCCCCCCCCCCCCCCTCTCTCTATATTTAATCTTTTCATATAATATGAATTTCTTAAATTCAAATTCAAAACTATAAATGTAATGTTTATGAAAGCAATTCAGATTATATATTACTTTCCATAACATAAATGAATTTTGAAATGAAAATGTTTAGATGAGTTTATCTGTCCGTTTGAAATTGAACTAAGAGATAAACGTATTTTTAAATAAAACTGATTAAATAAAATAAATTGATATTTGATTTATAAAAACATTGAAATAAGAATTTCTAAAAACTTCAAATACCTACATTTGAAATTTAAGTTTTTTTTTTAAAAAAAAAAAATTAACTAAACTGCCCCATTACACTAACTCTGCTTCATGCACCCTCCCACCTCCCCACGTCACGTTATTTGTCAATTTACTTTCAGTCTTTCACAACAACATTTGCATTAAAAATTTTCAATATAAACTTATAACATAAATTTTGCCAAAAATTTCAACACACAAATTATTTTGAAACATAAAATTCAAAAAAAAAAGTCATTTCAAATTTCAAAATTTAAAATCTAGAAATCGTACATAACTGTCATCATAATTAAATCGTTTAATTTAGCATATTCGTCTTCTTGAACATCAGTCAATTATTCATATTTGCAAGAAAGGAATCTCTTTGCAAACTTCATTTGACAACGTAGTTAATTTAGATTTGGAGTTTAAATGTCTCCAACTCTTAAATAAACATGAAATTATTTGATAGCATCTTCTCCTTCAATCAACCCGAAAAGTATCCATTATCTTTTTCTCTCAAAATATTAACTTTTGCACTTAAAAATATAAAAGTTATAATAATGAACAAATTTTATCATCTGGGTTTCAATTTATTTGTTTTGTTTTGTTATGATTCTCAGATATTTAATCTTTTCATATATCGACTTGAAACTTGATTTGATTATTTAATTAAATATTTTATTTTTTCAAATGTAAAGTTTTATCATCTGGGATAAAGTGTTTTTGAAAAGTTTCATTTGTTGATTATTTTTTTGTAGTATCGTCACGAATGAGTACATCTCAATAAATATATCGACCTAAAATTTTATTGAAAGCACAAAATTTTACTCAAAGGTGCTATCCAAAAGTTATCATTACTCATAATGTGTTAACTACATCTTAATTATTTCTCTAAATGTGTGTAATTTAGTGCTTATTTTGTCATTAAAATGATCGAATTTACTGTTGATTCTTATGGTACAAGTTTTGACATATGCTCCTCTACTTTGATTGAAACTTTTTGAGGTTCGATGAATTTTATGATTTGGTGTTGCATTGGATTACATCCCTTTAATTAGATATGAGTTTAATAAGTAAAATTAAAGAGAATAAATTATGAAATCCTAAACTACAAGTACAAATATTATAGACTTGATATGAAATATATTAACCTTTGAATAATTATTTGAGTAGTTTTTGCTAAGAATCCGTGGCAAAGTACTCTTACGAAGGAATATTGCTATATTGTTCCTTTTCACATTTTCTTTTTGCAATAGTTGTTGAGCTGCTATTGCTTTCTTGATGAATTATTTACACTTAACCCTCAATTATAATGAATATAATGTGTGTTAAAGTATTTCATACATATATCATAGTTTTGAGCTCATTTTTCCTGCTATAAATACTAACAATGTGCTTTTTATAAGTTGTCTTTCATTATTTCAATGAAAATAGTCAGGACAAAGAACACGGGAGGTTGCTACAAGGGCTAAGGGTACAGCTTCATCAACAATTGCTATATGGAAAGAAATATGCTATAGTGTAAGTTGGCTTTTGTTGTTAGTTGCTTCTTGAGTGTACCTGTAACTATGTTAGTCTTTTTCATAGTTATGTCCTTATAATTTTACTTTAATTAAAATGCATATTACGTTTTTTGACAATCTATTACATCTAAACTTACTTTTTTATTTATGTGCTCTTTTGTGCTAACGGTCAAATATTAAAATACTTTTATGCTCTTTTATCACGCGCTCTTATTCACGTGTATGATATTGTAACTTTTTCATCAACATGCCTATGATCTTTTGGTTCGTTTCTCAATTTTCAATTTAAATTTGACTTGCAAAATCTCACAAAAATGTGAAAGATTATTTTAAAAAATTTAAAAATCTTAATTTAAATTTAAGAAATATTGAATGAAATAGTAAAATTGATTATTTTAATGATTAAAAAATTTCAAAATGTAAATGTAATTATTTGTGTAACTTTACCTTTATTAAAGTAGATGTCATTGGGAAAGGGTTTTCTATTAAAATAATAACTTATTTATTTATATTTAAACTAAGACAAGATAAATAAATAATATAATAAAGTTAGTTAGTTTAATAATCAACGTGGTTAATGTTGCTAATGATGCGGTTGTAAAATACGGTGTTTCTTTTTGAATTGGACGTGAAAATTGAATTCTTTTATTTTGAATTTAAATTTGAATTTTGTATATATTGTTTAAATACATACTTTAAATACATAAATAAATACCTTAAATTGTCATCTTAATTTATATTTTCTCTGTCCTATTGTTTATGTTGTAGGTAACCATATAAGCAATTATAGTATTTCAAAATGAATTACACTTGGAGCACGGTTGTTGATTTTTTTTGAAGATAAATAATTTTATTTAATTAGAGCCCATTTGACTAGATTTATAATTGGGGGCGGCTCAGGCCTATTGGTGGCTTGAAAAAATGAATTGAAGACCTTAATATTTTTTAAAAAAATTAATATTTTTTTACTTCAAAGTTTATTTTTTTAATTTTTTAAAATGCAAAGTTGTTAATATATATATTTTTTGAGATGCAAAGTTCTATTTTTTTTGTATGCATTTTTTTTAATTTTTTCTACTAATAATACTTTTTTAATTTCAATTTATTTGTCAATTTGACTTGACATGGAGTTTGAAGTTTAAAAAAAATAAAGAAGTCTATTGAATCTTTCAGTCTTAAACTAAAAATATATAGAATAGATCAAAATATTTATAATTTATGATGCTACAAATGTCATGTGAAAAAATAATATTAAAAAGTTGGCCAAGAAAAAAAAACATTCTTTCGAAATAAGCCGAAAAAGAAAAAAGTTAAACAAGTTACAATAAATAGTAAAAAATATTCTTTTTAATAAGTCATATAATAATTCTATTAGTCCTAAAAAAAATGAGGCCCGCCCCTCAAATTTGAAGGCATAAGACAATGAAAGGCATAGAATAGCTCCTGGTTATAGCTAATGTTTTATAAGCCAAAAGTCATAATTAAAGATTTTAATTTATAAATTTGACTTATTTTTATTATTCATCTTAAAAATAAGTGTTTAAAGAGACGTTTAATTTTATTCAGACACCACAAAAATACATAAAAGCTCCTATAACATATTAAATTTTGTGTTTCTTTTTCATTATATAGTTATACCGGTACATAAACATATATAAAAAAATAAACGAATTCAAAATCAAAACTCAAAATTGCTTATTAAAAATAAAAGAGAAATTTCAGTTTGAAATAACTACATATACATTATATGCTCTAATTTGTATATTTGTAAGATTTGCTAAAGTAAAGTCAGATGTGTAAATAATCTTTGACTTAAAATATAAATTTAATTTGATGGATAATCAATAGCGTCTAAACAAGATACAATACACTCTAAGGTGTTTGTATACAAAATGTATACTCTAAATTAAACTATATTTATGTTTAATATTTAAATTTGACTCCTAATCTAACATATTGTAATAACCCAACTTTCAAAAGTCAGTAAAAATATTGATCAATCATTATTTTCAACACTAAATTTAAAATTAATTTAATCCCGCTTAACTTAGACTCAATCTTTTGAATTGAAATATGACTTTCTATTTGAATAATCATCTCGATATTTTTGATTGTCTCTATTATTTGTACTCATATCTATATTTACTTTCTTATTTAGCGCCTTCAGTTCATTGTGGGAGTTAATATTCCCAAAACACAATTACTATTTTATTTGGAATAATATGAGAATTCTAATTCTTAGTGACTTATTATTTTGATTATTATATAGAACTTTGAATTTGGTGTTGGTCATAAATATATTTTATTTTTACTTTAGCCTATTAATGCCCTAAATATTTTGGATTTATTCATTGATGTATTTGAAGTAGGAAGTGCTAATGTATATTTGTTTCTATCATCTATAAAGATTAAATAGATTTATTATTTTATATCTTAACATTAAAACTATATAATTACTCAGTGAAGTTTTAGATTGTTAATTTTAGCATGATTTGGGGATTGAGAGTCCATGCATAGAGAGAGTCTACATAAACTTTTGCGTAATATAATTTATAGTTTGAGATTAAGTGTTGTAGACACGTGATTTCTTCCTCTTAAAGTTCAATTTTATTCACTTTTACCCATTTTATTTTATCCTACCGTGTACCCTCATCCATGTTATTATACCCTCATAAAATACAAAAAATAACAAACTCCCTAACAAATTCTATCCTATCCTAACCCCTACATCTTATCCTAACAACCTACCCAATCAAAATAAAACACATCACACCTTACCCCTACCCCACGTGATCCCACCTACCCTACCTAACTACCCCACCCTCACCTCACAGCCTATATATACACACAAAGGGACCATATTCACGGATTCCATGGATACAGATTAAAGAAAAAAGAAAAAAAACAGACCAAAATCATCTACTTCTCCAAAAATTTCAGGCACGAATTCCGGTCATTCGCACCCACACATTCACCATCATCAACACGCAGACCTCCACGCGCACACACTCAAGCTCTCATGATATAAACCTTTCATACACATGAAAAAGGGGGAATTTTGGGGACCATCTTCATCTTTTCCTTTTTTTGATCTTCACAACATACTGACCAGCACATACATACACTATACGAGTTCCATTGTCGAGAGAGGGAGGGAGGAGAAAATAGCAAAAGAAAAAACAAAAAAGAAAAAGCACGATCTTGATTTTTTTTTCTTTCAGGTGCACATCACTGACCACTGTCATTCACATACACATGCAGTGAGATCGAGATCACGAGGGAGATAAAGAGAGGCGAGAGAGGAACCAAGCGAGAGAGATCGGGAAAAAAAGATGAAATTCGACCTGTTTTTCAGTTAAATCTTATCGAAAGTTTGAAACTCGACCGAAAATAGTACTACTGACTCCATTTCGATCCGAAATCACATCAACAGTTACTCTCTTCCTATTTTCAGTTAAATCCCATCGAAAAACTGATCCAGAGCTTAGAAATCTGAAATGGGTCTATCGAGGTTGGAAGTTAGTTCGTGATTGAGGTTCATATCGGGGGTTTTCGGACGCGATGTTGTCTTTGATTTTTGTGGAGAAATATAGCCGAAAAGCACTGGGTTTTCTTGAAATACGATCCCTGTTCCATCATCTTGCCGCCAAGCTCACCAGAGCTCCGGTATCGTGAGTTTTCTATTATTTTTCTTTCCTCTGAAATTCCAGCCGTGGTCTCGTTGGTTCGTTTGGGTTAGATTTTGGACTGTTTGGGTTAGATTTCGATTCGTTCTGGCTATGTTTCGGTGTGTTTGGGTTAGATTTTGATTCATTTGGGTCAGTTTCATTTGTTAGGATCGAACCCGGGCGTGTGTTGAATACTTTCAATTGCTTTGCGAATTGATTATTTGAATCGAATTTTGGGTTTCAATTTCTCAAATACTGAGCTGGAAAGATTTGTCGTTGGAGCTTAAGTCGAGGTTGTCGGAGGCGGGTTTTCTTTATCTCATCGAATAATATTGGTCAAAGAGCGGTTTAAGGTCCATCCCTCAACTCTATATTCTTGTTATTGTCTAAAATGTATTCAATTGTTGTGATTATGTGTGATGTGATCATAGTTGGTGAGTTTTATTGACGTTATGATGTCATATTTTTGTGCTTACGATGTGTTTTCGATGATATATGAAATGAATTGGAGTAATTTTGGTGTAATTGGTAAAAACGAAGCTAGTTGGGGTGGAACAAAAATTGATAAAAGTGAATAGGTACTTGCTTTAATTCATTATTAGCAGTTTAATTTGGAATAAGCATGAATTTTATTAAAATAGATAGGCAAATGTAGGTTCGGGTAGGCAAAATTTTAGAAATAAGTGTTTCGTTGGATGTTTGAATGAGGAGTATGTGTTGAATGATTTCTACTTTATCGCATTCGATTCAAATGTATTCATTTAGCCGGGGAATGCCGCAAGGTTTTCTGTACTTATTCACCGGGGAATGCCCCAACGTATCATGTTGGCGAAAAATGATCGTGATGAAGGCCCAGGGTATCGGGTAAAGCAATGGAGCTTAGTTTAGGACTAGTGTAGGTTTACTGTAAGTATCTTTTTATTTCGGGTTGTAATAATTGGACTGGACATTATATTTTGGATTATTTTATTTTTGTTTGCTTGAGTGATTATTTTTGCATGCTTTGTGTGGTTTATGCATTTGTAATGTCAATTTAGCTGATACGCCCTGCCAAGTGACCGCGGTCAAACCACGGGATCGAGGGGTGCCTAACACCTTCCCCTCGATCAACAGAATTCTTAGCTGGAATCTCTGTTCGCAAACCAGTATTAAAGAGTCAAAACCATTTTGAAAAAAGATATCCATGGGTGACTCGGCACCCCCGATTTATGCCGAGTGGCGACTCTGAATTTTGATTGTTAAAAATAATCCTTTTTCGAAACAAATTTTCATCTTTTGTCACTTTAATAATTAAAACCCTTTCGACCCTAAAAACATAAATCTTTTGGAGTACGTAAAAAGGGGTGTGACAGCATCTGGCGACTCTGCTGGGGACAATGACAAGTTTTCGGAATTCGAGCTATTTTTGGAGTCGTATCGGCTTTGTTTGGCATTACGAGTGTATAAGCATTGTTTGTGATTTTGTTTGTGTTATTGTTTTCACTTTTGTGCGTTTTCCGTGCTCTTTGTTTATAGTATTTACCCTATGTGTTACCGCTTTATATCTGTCATCATGTGTCCAACCCCCGGCCTTCTTTCTGCAACAAGTTCATAGTACGCGTGTTGTACACGACCTCTAGTTAAGTCACCCTTATTCTAAAGGGGAGCCGTCGGTGTTATGGAGTAGGTGAAAAGCAAAACAGCCACTATCAACCATACGCTCCCCCGAACAGCCTTGTTAGTGAACCACAACATAGGTCAGCCTTTAGGTCATGCTTATGTGCATCATACGGAGACCTAGCGGGACCCACATGGTCCTTTGTAGGAGACTCACCTTAAAGCATCTCTGCGTGCTAACTGTTGCATCTTTAAAGGTAACGTGGTCATTTGACGGACTGATTTAAAAAAAAAGTATGAATCAAAAGGAATGTCGTAGTTTATTTTAGAATTCTTTATTGCTTTTGTTCTTCACGATCCAAAAACTCAAAAAGATTTTTTTACGTTTTACATTTGTCTTCTGAAAGTACCGTAAATTCAAAAAAAGAAAAAGAAAAAAAAGTTTTATTTGCCTTTTCTACTTATTTGTCAAAAACAAAAATACCAAAAAGATTTTTTTCTTCATAATTGGTGGTGTCAGTCTTAGTTAAAGTGTCTAGCTGAAAATCTAAAAGTTTTTTTTTCGTTTGTTTTTGGTAGTGTCTCTTAAGTTAGGGTCAATTTATTAGTTAATCGTTAATTGTCCAATCTGGATGAACTACGCATACCTGATTCCCTTCCCTCGGGCTGGGATACGTAGGCAACCCTTGGTGGGTCCGGTATTCTTTGTGTTGGCCTTTGTCTTATTATTAGCCTAGGTTTATCTCCCCGTAATCTAGAGTTGTTAGCCAAGTAGACTGATCTCTCTCAGTACTTCTGTTTGGCAAATTGGAGTCGTGAATATGGTCTGTCCCATTGACATATGTTTGCGTCAAAATCCCAAGGGTTGGGAATCTTCTACTCTTGTCGAATTTTTTGAGATAACGTCTTATGTGTTGTTACAAGATGGATTTGTCCACCAAGTCTAGAGTTCTGATGGTTGTCAAGGTGCCCAAAAAGTTAATCAAATGGTGGGAAATGTTTAACTATGTTGATCAGCAGAAACTGATTAAAATATTAGGTGATCTTACGAAACTTCTGCATGTTACCCCTCGTCCAGATTTAATAGAGGCTTTGTTGACCTTTTGGGATCCAAGTAGTTTGGTGTTCAGGTTTGGGGAATGTGAAATGACTCCTACTTTGGCAAAAATATCCGATTTGTTGCATTTGCCCTATATCGAGAAGGATATGATCCGAGCACGAAATCACACTGGCGTGAGATTTTTGCAGTCTTGTGGTTTAAAAAGTAAGGGTATTCGTTTGGTTTGTTTAAGTGATTCGTAGGTTTCCTTAGATTTTTTGTTCGCTAAATTCGGGCCTCGGAAGGTTTTGATTGCTTTTGGGATGAATTTCATGTGACTAAGGAGAAGTGGGAGAGAAAGCATCTTGAAGTCTTCACCCTCGCTTTGTTAGGTACTTTAGTGTTTTCACTAGAAGAAAGACGTATTAATACCCGTTTGCAATTTGTGGTGATGGCCTTATTTTATAAGGATCAAAATGACTAGGGCATTAATCAAAAAGGCAGGTTCACTCTCATACCCATGATCTTAACAGAAATATATAAGGCTTTAACCGAAATGAAGGGGGGGATGAGATTTTTTGAGGACAGTAACCTGATATTGTAGTTATGGATGATGGAGCATTTGGAAACTCCTTCTTTAGTTAAACCAAACATGGTAGATCGTTGTATTCCCAATCGAGTGAAAGCCATGGAATCCAGGTTGCGTTTGGATAAGTTCTCGCTACCCGTGGGAGTCGAGGCTTAGATTGAATTTCTTGAATCAAGAACAGGGGATAACATTTTTTAGACTTATCTGTGGCTTCGACTGAAGATAATCTTGTTGGGTTGTCAGACGCAGCTCCTTTTAGTTATGTTAGGGCTCAATTGCACTAGACCATACAGTCCTTCTAGGGTAATGCGCCAGTTGGGTAGGCTGCAGGAAGTGCCACCAGCGGTGGATCTTCTGAAGGATATTGAGTACTTCAAGGACCAAGCCTTAGGTGAGAGCAAGTACGAGCAGTTTTGGAAGCATGCAACAAAGCTAGGTGTGGACACACTTAAAGAAAGTTTGGATAATCCGGGGTACACTTAGAGATATGGGGTCTGGCTTCAATCTATCCCTCGTGGTATCAGTCAACCCTTACCAGCGCAGCTTAGAGGGAGAATACAGGAAGAATACATAGTAGATGACCATCAGGATGAAAGTGTAGGGTCCAATGTGGAAACTCTGAGAGTTCAGTTAGCAGATTTGTTCAAGACGGTAGAAAGGTGTCAGAATAATCTTTCCAAGTGCACTCCTCATGAGGCAGAAATACGGGCCCAAAGCTTCTTCCCCAATATCAGGGTGTCTTTATAGGATATGCTACAAAGTTTAAAAGGGAGAAAAAGAACTTCACAGGCAGGTCCATCTCAGCCAGGGTCATCACACAGGGCACCAGTCGGAAAGAGCGTTTCTTATCTTTATTCAGTTTGAGTCTTTTATGTGTCTGTCATTATAGGGGGTTTCTGCTTTAAGTCGAAGTCAAGTTGTTTTTGGTATTAGGGTCTTTATTAGTAATTTCACCTATGTCGTCTTAGGGGTCTAGAATGTTGTTTCGTATTTGTCGTTTAGTTTTAAAGTGGTCCCAAACTTTTTGTACGTTTTTGTTGTTTTCTTTCTTCAAAATGTTATGATGTTACATCTTTCCTTTGTTTGTTTATTTTCGTTTTTGCAAAAAAAAAAGGGTGATGTTTATGCACATGTTGCCCGAACTACGCAATATCTGATTCATGTATAACATGATACGTAGGCAACCTACTTTTAGGTTCGATTTAAATATTTTGTTTCATTGTTTTTCATTATTTTTCCTCTTTTAAAGAAAAACAAAAGCCATAAAGAATGATAAAATAAAGGTAGATAACGAGAGAAAAGAAAAGAACAGAGATGGATACGAAAAAATAATAATAATTATAATAATAATAATAAGTGTAGACAAAAATCAGGATGATGTTAAAATGACCTCGCTACCCTCAAAAGCTGATAGAAATGAACATGAATTTAGGACAATTTTACCAATGTGATTCCCATGCTTGTTGTGTGCCTCAATCCTAACAGATGTCGTCTTTGATGAGCATGTTCTTTCAGATAACAGTGGTAGGTTTGCAGTACTCTGGCTAGTCACCCATACTTCACTAGATCCAAAGCAAAGCTCGCCATGGCTAGCAGGGAGATTGAAAATTCGCTCATTGACCTAGATTAGGATCACAGGGAAGAAAGTTCAGAACACAATGATGAGGTAGTAAGGCTCAGGCCACAATTGATAGATTTACACCGGGCATGGGCCAGCGGAATGCCTCCTCCTCCGCTCCCTGAAGGTCTTGGGAATATCTCTAACTGCCCACCGCTCTCTCAGGCGCAATTCTCTGCTCCTACTGAGTCACCTGAGCACGCGCCAGGATTCACTCCACGACATTATTATCCTGGCAGTCCTGGTGTGCCCTTGGAAGCTCCCCAATCAAGATCAGCTGCTCAGCCAGCGCCACCGATCACACCGGTACTCGTGGCTTCGTCACCACATGAAACTCCCATATATGCTGAGCGTCCTACTATGAGGCTTCCTAGGTCTGCCAGTGAGCCAGTACTGAAGGTTTTAGATAGTCAGTATTATGCCCCAGAGCCTAATTTGCAAATGAATGAACCGTATGGGTATACTCAGCCGCCTGCATTTCCATTTGATACGGAGAAACCTGTCGCAATAGAGGAACAACATATCATAGCCCGGAAATTGAAAAGTTTAGAACAAGCTATGAGGAATTTGCAAGGAATCGGAGATTATAGGAGTGTTTCCTATATAGATCTTTGCATGTTCCTAGACATCAACCTTCCCCTCGGTTTTAAGATGCCTAAGTTCGAGAAGTAAGAAGGACACGGTGATCTCGTGGCATACTTGAGACGTTATTGCAACCAGTTGAGGGCTGCAGGAGGAAGGGAAGAGCTGCTCATGGCCTTCTTTGGCGAGAGTCTTCCTAATCTGGCCTCAGAATGGTTTATCGATCGAGATATCGATAAATGGAACAAATGGGATGACTTAGCTTCTAAATTTGTTCAACATTTTCAGTATAACATCGACTTGATTTCGGATGAAAAATCCTTGGTCAACATAAAGAAAAAGAGCGCTGAAGGTTTTATAGAATACGCGATAAGGTGGCGTGAACAGGCCGCCAGGGTAAATCCTCTAATGAAAGAAAGTAAGCTGGTAGAAGTTTTCATTCAGGCACAGGATGAGACCTATTTTCAACATTTACTTCCGACAATGGGAAAATCTTTTATGTAAGTCCTCAAAATGGGGGAGATGATAGAGGACGAAATTAAGACCGGCTAAATAGTGTGTTTTGCCGCATTAAAAGCCACCACACAGGTGATTCAAGGTGGATCTGGAACATTTGGAGGTAAAAAGAAGAAAGAGGATGTGGCGACTGTCGTAGCTGGAACCCATTCCTATCCCAAAAGACCACCTCGCCCCTATCCTCAATCCCAAGCCTAAGTCTATGCCCAAGCTCCATATATTCCTTCCCACCATTATTACCCTCCACAAAACCCTTTATATTCCATTCCACCACCCCTGTACCTAGTATATAGCGCGCAACCATATGCCTAAACCCCTTCTTACCCACAGTGGCGCGCGCAAGCTCCACAAAATCGCCCATTCACTCCACCAAATTACCAAAACCCCTCTAGACCTAGTTTTCAGCCTAGGACCGAGTATAAGAAAGAGAAGGCGGTCAAAAATCAATTCACACCTCTTGGGGAGTCATATGCTAGCTTGTTTGATAGAGAAAGTTGAAGGTTTTAAGCCCAATTCAAGGAAGGCTTTCAAATCCACCGCCGAGGAATCTCGATTATTCTTTAAGGTGTGCGTACTGTTCTGACATGCTAGGCCATGATATCAAGAAATGCTGGCATTTAAAGAGAGCTATCCAAGATTTAATTAACACGAATCAGATGCTGGTCCAGGCCCCGGAGGGTTCAAACATTAACCAGAATCTGCTGCCAACCCATGCTAAAGCCAATATATTAGAATTAATATATGATGGGAAAGAGTCTTTGAGGGGTTATAAGCCTATTGTCAAGATACAGACCATTGAGGAGAAATCGGTAAATGTAGCAGAGTCTTTGAAAGCAATGTCATTGAACCAGGAAGGAATGAGAGAAGATTAAGCCCCAGAAAGCACAAAGAAACCCCTGATCACAGTACAAGGCGCCAGAAGGTATGTTGATTTAAGTCAGGATAAACCTAAGTTGACAGTGGTGGGAGCTCTGAGTCAGCCCATCTTGACGGTAAAAGGAGCACTGGCAGCATCTATTGTCCTCAAACCGGTGACCCAACCTCCGATAGTTGATATGAAAAGGGTTCCCTAGAATTATGGGCAGACTGTGATGACCTATCATGGGAAAGAAGTAGTGGAAGATGTAGATGAGTTCGGGGGTTTGACTAGGTTAGGAAGATGCTTCATGCCTGAAAGCTTAAGAAAGTCCAAGCCAATGGTGAATGGACCGTCATCTATCAAAAAGCCTATCGCCGAAGAAAAAGCCAAAGAATTTTTGAAAAAGATGAAATTGCCAGAGTATTCAATATTAGACCAGTTGAAGAAAACCCCTGCTCAAATTTCCCTTTTATCTTTGTTGTTGCACTCCAAGGAGCATCGTGATGTTTTACTGAAGGTATTAAATGAAGCATATGTTCCTAGGGAGATCACAATCAACCAACTTGAGAAAATGGTTGGAAAAATCTTTGAGGTCAATCGGATCAGCTTTTCTGATGATGAATTGCCTGTTGAAGGTACTGGGTATAACCGGGGCCTTTATATTACAGTGAAGTGTGAAGATTTATATGTCACTCATGTTATGATTGATGGAGGTTCAGGTGCAAATATTTGCCCTATTTCTACTTTACAAAAGTTGAATATTGGTGCTGACAGGATCGGGCCCAACAATGTATGTGTTAGGGCTTTCGATGGTGGAAAATCAAATTTCATTGGCGAAATAGAACTAATTTTGATCATAGGGCCTGTTGAATTCGCCATAGAGTTTTAAGTATTGAATATAGACTCCTCTTACAATCTGTTGTTGGGAAGGCCGTGGATTAAGTTTGAGCATGACAGGCAAGAAGTAGTTATTCACGGTAAAGGAGATTTTTCCGTCGGCGAAGATTCTCCTTTGTCTCTTATTGAAGAAAATAACATAGAGGAGACATTCGTCTATCAAATTTTTGACACAGTGCTAGTTAATCGTATCCTTGAATGACAGGTTATACCGGGACTGCAATTGTCTTCCGCTTCTATCATGATAGTGAGTGAACTTTGGAAATACGAATTTGAGCCAGGAAAGGGTTTGGAAGCGTCTCTGCACGGTATAGTTCATCCCATATGTTCGAGTGAGAACGTGGTCACGTTTAGTCTGGGATTTGAGCCTACGGCTGAAGATCTAAAGAAAGCCAAGGGAAGGAAAAAGGAAACATGGTCACTCCCTCGCCCAATGCCACTACTCAGTGAATCATTTGTTAAGAGCGGTGTCACGAAGCATGTGAAATTTGAAGTTGAATTGGTTGATGACTTCCAGAACCTTTTTATTGAAGTTGATATGATCGAAGCAGGAGAAGGTACAGTATGGAAGACGTGCAATTCATAGGTCCAGCTGTCCAGCTCAATAATTGGGAAGTCACTCCTCTCCCCGTCAGGAGGGAGTTTTGGTAGTTTATTTTGTTTTTCTTTTTATTTATCTGAGTAATTTTAGGGTTGTAATTCGGATTTTAGTTTGTTTATGTTATGTTGGCATCTATGTTTAAACCCTTCTATCTTTTTATTTAATGAAATGCAATGTACCTTTTGTTTCGTGTCTAATATATTTTGTTTTTCTTTTTTACACAGTTCTCTTTATGCTGATTCTAATGACATGACATGCATGTGGAATTTTTAGCCTGATCTTAAAATCCAAACTAATCAAGATGTAATGAAGTAAGATGGGGAATATGATGAAGAAAAAGCACTAGAAGAAATAAGCAAAAGGTGGGAACAGTTCGAAGACAAAGTGAATCCTAATTTAAATGAGATTGAGCCAATAAATCTAGGGGATCAAGAAGATGTTAGGGAAACTAAAATCAGTGTACATGCTTTGTCACAGCTAAAAGATGGAATGATTCAAGCATTAATTGATTACAAGGATGTTTTTGCATGGTTTTATGATGATATGCCTGGTTTAAGCACTGAATTAGTGGCTCACAAATTGCCAACTGATCCCGCATTCCCTCCTGTCAAATAAAAGTTGAGGAAGTTTAAAACTAATGTAAGTGTTAAAATCAAAGAGGAAATCATGAAACAACTTGAATTCAAAGTAATTTGAGTGGCTCGTTATCCCATGTGGATAGCCAATGTTGTTCCCGTACCAAAGAAAGATGACAGAATTTGAGTGTGTGTTGATTACCATGATTTGAACAAACCAAGTCCGAAAGATGATTTTCCATTGCCCAACATCCATATTTTGCTAGATAACTGTGCTAAACACGAGGTTGCCTCTTTTGTGGATTACTATACCGGATATCACCAGATCATTATGGATGATGACGATGCAGAGAAGATGATTTTTATCACACCATGGGGGACTTATTGTTATCGAGTGATGCCATTCGGTTTGAAGAATGTTGGAGCAACATACATGAGAGCCATGACCACTATGTTTCATGATATGATGCATAAGGAGATTGAGGTCTACGTGGATGATGTGATTATTAAGTCAAAAAGTCAGGCCAACCATGTTAAAGATTTAAGAAAGTTCTTTGAAAGGCTTTGCAGGTATAATCTCAAACTCAACCCGGCAAAATGTGT
>NC_061116.1:65901396-65978505 GCF_002878395.1 Capsicum annuum | reverse complement strand
AAGAAGTTCACTGCATATGAGGCCAGGTATACTCTTCTTGAAAGGACATGTTGTGCCCTAACTTGGGTAGCACAAACGTTGAAGCATTATCTCTCATCCTATACTACTTATCTCATCTCCCGCATGGATCCTTTAAAGTATATCTTTCAGAAGCCTATGCCAACGGGTCGATTAGCAAAGTGGCAAATATTGCTTACTGAGTTCGACATTGTATATGTGACTCGGATCGCCATGAAAGCCCAAGCCTTGACAGATCATCTTGCTGAGAATCCCATCGATGAAGAGTACGAGCCAATAAAGACATATTTTCCTGACGACGAAGTGTCGTGTGTCGATGAAGCCGTTATAGATGCTAATCCAGGTTGGAGGTTATTCTTCGATGGAGCTGTCAATATGAAAGGAGTCGGAATAGGTGCGGTTCTTATCTTTGAATCGGGACAACATTTCCCGGTAATATCACAACTTCGATTCTACTGTACTAACAATATGGCAGAGTATGAAGCCTGCATTCTTGGTTTGAGGTTAGCTGTTGATATGGGAGTCCAAGAATTATTGGTGTTGGGGGATTTGGATTTGCTCATCTATCAAATTCAAGGCGATTGGGAGACGCGAGATTTGAAGCTCATCCCGTATCGACAATGCTTGCAGGAGCTATGTTAATGGTTTGTGTTAGTAAAATTTAGGCATATTCCAAGGATTCGTAATGAAATTGCTGATGCTTTAGCCACTCTGTCTTCAATGCTCCAACATCCTGACAAAGCCTACATCGATCCAGTGCATATACAGAGTCATGATCAACATGCTTACTGTAATGCGGTTGAAGAAGAGATCGATGGAGAACCTTGGTTCTTGGATATCAAGCGGTACATTCAGTCAGGAGAATACCCATCATATGCCACCAACGATCAAAAGAGGACTATTAGGCATTTGGTTAGTGGATTTTTCTTAAGTGGGGGAATCTTGTATAAGAGGACCCCAGATCTGGGACTTTTAAGGTGTGTAGATGAAAGAGAAGCCTCGGCGATCATGGTTGAAATACACTCTGGAGTATGCGGGTCATACTTGAACGGTCATGTCTTGTCAAAGAATATTCTTCGAGCAGGTTATTACTGGCTTACTATGGAAAGGGATTCTATTTAATTTGTTTGAAAGTGTCATCAATGTCAGGTATACGGTGATCTGATACGTTCTCCTCCTGTTGAGTTGCATGCAATAGCCTCTCCATGGCCGTTCGTGGCTTAGGGAATGGATATGATTGGACCGATTGAGCCGAAGGCATCAAATGGACATAGATTTATTTTGGTAGCCATTGACTACTTCACAAAGTGGGTACAAGCAGTAACTTTCAAGTCAGTGACAAAGAAGGCTATGGTGGACTTTGTTCATGCCAATATCATTTGTAGATTTGGAATTCCTAAGATGATCATTACAGACAATGCTGCCAATCTCAATAGTCATTTGATGCAAGAAATATGTCAACAGTTTAAGATCGCACATCGAAATTCTACTCCATATCGTCCAAAGGCCGATGGTGCTGTAGAAGCCGCCAATAAGAATATAAAAAAAAATACTGCAAAAAATGGTACAAGGGTCTAGACAGTGGCATGAAAAATTATCGTTTGCATTGCTAGGTTATCTCACCACTGTTCGCACTTCAACAGTGGCAACTCCATATTTATTAGTGTATGGGACAGAAGCAGTCATCCCTGCAGAAGTTGAAATTCCCTCTCTTCGAGTCATTGTAGAAGCAGAGATTGATGATGATGAATGGGTTAAAACCCAACTGGAATATTTGAGTTTGATTAAGGAAAAAAGTCTAACGTCTATGTGTCATGGATAGTTGTATCAGAGGAGGATGGCTCGAGCGTATAACAAAAAGGTCCGTCCCAGGAATTTTGAAGTTGGTCAGTTGGTATTGAGACGTATCCTTCCTCACCAGGTTGAAGCGAAAGGCATGTTCTCCCCTAGCTGGCAAGGTCCCTTTGTTGTGAAGAAAGTGTTGCCCAATGGAGCCTTATATTTGACACATGCTGAAGGCAAAATGGTAGAAATGGCTATCAATGCTGATGCTATCAACAGATATTACGTATGATATTTGATCCTTTGTTGATTTTATTGCATGTTTAGTACTTGCATTTTTTAAGATTGATATGATGAAGGTATTTTATTCTTCTATCCAAACATTGTGTCATCCTTTGTTTACCCGTTTGAGCTTCGTTTTAATTTTCTTTCATATCCCTCTTTTGGAATCAAAATGGAGTCAAAGATAAATGTCGAGGAAATAAGAATAAAAGAAAGAGTTCAAAAAAAAATCAAAATCAAATCAAAACAAAGAACAAGCTGATGGAACTACGTCCGACCTGGTTCTCCTCTCTCGGGAGTGAGATACGTAGGTTGCCTTATTTCGGGCTCGATCAAACCAAATAAAGATTTAAGATTCACCCAGTCAACAAAACTGGGGCATGAGTTAATGTGTTGTTTGAGTCGATTTGAAAAGTTGTAAGTCTCACCCCCACTTCAAGTATCGTTTGAACCCCTTACCATCATTTTCTAACCTTAACCAAAAGCCAAGTTACAACCAAAGAAAGTCCTTCAGATCAATTTTTGATAATGTTAAGGCTAAGCATGAAATGGATATAATGATACATTGTGAAGTACCACTTGTCTCCCTCAGCATAAGAAATCAGGAAAGAAATACAAAAGTGAGAGAGTCTTATTGGTGAAAACCCCCATGGGCATCATAAGGCGATGGTTAGTTGAGAGAAATAAAAATGAGAGAGTCTTATTGGTGAAAACCCTTGCAGGCACCATAAGGCGATGGTGAGTGGAGATAAATACAAAAATGAGAGTCTTATTGGTGAAAACCCTCACGGGCACCGTAAGGCGATGGAGAGTTCAAGAGAAAAGTAAAAAGTGAAAAGAAAGAGATTTTGTTGGAATAAGTCTTTTAAGATATCGTCAATCGAATATAATGTATGAGTCCAATGGATTTGAAGAAGCGGCTCAGAGGCAAAGGCACGAACTCAACAACAAATGGGGAGTTTGGATAGGAAGATCAGGCAGCTCAATCCAAAATGCATGTCATACTCATTGGAGTTGGTTGTCGTATTCAGATAAGTTTTCTTTTTTGAATATGGGACATTGCCCTTTTCTTTCATTTACATATTCATGCTTTTTGTCTTTTTATGTCATTTATCAAAATAAAAGTCACCATCATTTCTTTACATTTTAAGTTAAGTCTGTGTCAAAACAAGCGAGAAAGGATTTCAAAATTTACTACCAGTCTTTCCAATTATACAAGAAAAAGCCAAGGAGTAACACAGGAAAGAATATGATCGTAATTCAACACGAAACAAAGGAAGTCTATCAACCGACAGGCTGTTGGATTTGTGAAAGCATTCAGATTTGGGAAAAGGGTGCACCTCAGAGGCATGGTAAAATGGAAGCCCATTGTTCGAGTTAGAACTCACTTCCCTCAATCTGGATCCAGGTCGATGATACGGCAAGACGGGGACAGTGTTAGCGATTTAGAACAAATATGAAAGGAACGAGTGCTGGGCAGATACCTGAGAAGCCAAGATTTGCAAGCCATCACTAAGTTTTTAACTGACAAATTTTCTTTGTTGAAATAGGGGCAAATTCGCTTCACTTTATTCATCTACCATTAAAAATGTACATCCGTGAGACTTTACTTTATATTCAGGACCTTCCTGAAAAATGGGATTTTACTTTCTGTTCAGAACCCTCCTGAAAAATGAGATTTTACTTTATGTTCAGGACCCTCCTGAAAAATGGGATTTTACTTTCTGTTTAGGACCCTCCTAAAAAATGGGATTTTACTTTATGTTCAGGACCCTCCTGAAAAATGGGACTTTACTTTATGTTTAGGACCCTCCTGAAAAATGGGATTTTACTTAATGTTCAGGAACCTCCTGAAAAATGAGATTTTACTTTATGTTCAGGAACCTCCTGAAAAATGGGATTTTACTTTATATTCAGGACCCTCCTGAAAAATGGGATTTTACTTTCTGTTCAGGACCCTCCTGAAAAATGAGATTTTACTTTCTGTTTAGGATCCTCCTGAAAAATGGGACTTTACTTTCTGTTCAGGACCCTCTTAGAAAATGGGACAACGCTTTCAAAAATGAAATACTACTTTATTATAATTTTTTGTTTGAGATAATTTTCATTCTAGTTTTAATTTTGGGTTTTAGGAGCCCGCTTGAAGAACAGGGTGATGAAATAGCAAGTCAGGAGCCCGCCTGAAGAACAAGGTGATGATGAAATAGCAAGTCAGGAGCCCACTTGAAGAATAGGGTGATGAAATAGCAAGTCAGGAGCCCACCTGGAGAACAGAGTGAATAAATGAAAAGTCAAGCAACAAAGTGATGGAATAGCAAGTCAGGAGCCCGCCTGGAGAATAGGGTGAATAAACGAAAAGTCAAGCATAAGCGAAGCAATTGAAAGCCAAGCAACAAGTTGAAAGAAATTGCAAGTCAGGAGCCCGCCTGAAAAATAGGGTGATAAAAGTCGAGTTAAGAGCTAACAGAAGCTGTATAGATAGGATTTTTGTAATTTCATTTATGCTTTAACTCGTAATTTTCATTTTTTTTTATGTAATGACAGAGCCGCGGACCGGAACCTCAATGGAACCTCACTCGACTCTCCAACTCGGTATAGTCCACCTCCTCCCAATCCTTTGAGATACTTGTCACTTGATCCCCTCATAACTAGGGTGGGTAGGATGTCCTAAGTCAAGACCTGGTTTTCCTCCTTCCTCTTGCTCCGTGCTTTTAAATAAAGGTCAGGATAAAATTTCGCCTCATTGTCTACTGCTTTGTATGAAAACACCATGTGTTTACATCCAAAGGGGGCATGATGTAGACACGTGATTTCATCCTCTTAAAGTTCAATTTTATTCACTTTTACCCATTTTTTTTATCCTATCGTGTACCCTCATCCATGTTATTATACCCTCATAAAATACAAAAAATAACAAACTCCCTAACAAATTCTATCCTATCCTAACCCCTACATCTTATCCTAACAACCTACCCAATCAAAATAAAACACATCACACCCTACCCCTACCCCACATGACCCCACCTACCCTACCTTACTACCCCACCCTCACCTCACAACCTATATACACATACAAAGGGACCATATTCACGGATTCCATGGATAGAGATTAAAGAAAAAAAACAGACGAAAATCATCTTTTTCTCCAAAAATTTCAGGCACGAATTCCGGTCATTCGCACCCACACATTCACCATCATCAACACGCAGACCTCCACGCGCACACACTCAAGCTCTCACGATATACACCTTTCATACACACGAAAAAGGGGGAATTTTTGGGACCATCTTCATCTTTTCCTTTTTTTGATCTTCACAACATACTGACCAGCATATACATACACCATACGGGTTCCATTGTCGAGAGAGGGAGGGAGGAGGAAATAGCAAAAGAAAAAATGAAAAAGAAGAAGCACGATCTTGATTTTTTTTCCTTTTAGGCGCACATCACTGACCACTGTCATTCACATACACACACAGTGAGATTGAGATCATGAGGGAGATAAAGAGAGGCGAGAGAGGAACCAAGCGAGAGAGATTGAGAAAAAAAAGATGAAATCCGACCTATTTTTCAGTTAAATCTCATTAAAAGTTTGAAACTCGAACGAAAATAGTACTACTAACTCCATTCCGATCTGAAATCATGTCAACAGTTACTCTCTTCCTGTTTTCAGTTAAATCCCATCAAAAAATTGATCCAGATCTTAGAAATCCGAAATGGGTCTATCGAGGTTGGAGGTTAGTTCGTGATTGAGGTTCATATCGGGGGTTTTTGGACTCAATGTTGTATTCGATTTTTGTGGAGAAATATAGCTGGAAAGCACTGGGCTTTCTTGGAATCCGATCCCTGTTCCATCGTCTTGCCGCCAAGCTCATCGGAGCTCCGGTATCGTGAGTTTTCTATTATTTTTCTTTTCTCTGAAATTCCAGTCCTGGTGCTCGTTGGTTTATTTGGGTCAGATTGTGGACTGTTTGGGTTAGATTTCAATTCGTTCAGGCTATGTTTCGGTGTGTTTGGGTTAGATTTTGATTCGTTCGGGTCAGTTTCATCTGTTAGGATTAAACCCGGGCGTGTATTAAATACTTTCAGTTGCTTTGCGAATTGGTTATTTGAATCGAATTTTGGGTTTCAATTTCTCAAATACTGAGCTAGATAGATTTGTCATTGGAGCTTAATTCGAGGTTGTCGGAGGTGGGTTTTCTTTATCTCGTCGAATAATATTGGTCAAAGAGCGATTTAAGGTCCATCCCTCAACTCTATATTCTGATTATTGTCTAAAATGTATTCAATTGTTGTGATTATGTGTGATGTGATCGTAGTTGGTGAGTTTTGTTGACGTTATGATGTCATGATTTTTGTGCTTACGGTGTGTTTTCAATGATATATGAAACGAATTGGAGTAATTTTGGTGTAATTGGTAAAAACAAAGCTAGTTGGGGCAGAATAAAAATTGATAAAAGTGAATACGTACTTGCTTTAATTCATTACTAGCAGTTTAATTTGGAATAAGCATGAATTTTGATAGATAGGCAAATGTAGGTTCGGGTAGGCAAAAATTTAGAAATAAGTGTTTCGTTGGATGTTTGAATGAGGAGTATATGTTGAATGATTTCTAATTTATCGCATTCGATTCAAATGTATTCATTTAGCCGGGGAATACCCCGAGGTTTTTTGTACTTATTCACCGGGGAATGCCCCGAGTATCATGTTGGCGAAAAATGATCGTGATGAAGGCCCAAGGTATCGGGTAAAGTAATGGAGCTTAGTTCAGAATTAATGTAGGTTTACTTTAAGTATCTTTTTATTTCGGGTTGTAATAATTGGACTGGACGTTATATTTTGGATTATTTTGTTTTTGTTTGCTTGAGTGATTATTTTTGCGTGCTTTGTGTGGTTTATGCATTTGTAATATCAATTTAGCCAAAACGCTCTGCCAAGTGACCGTGGTCAAACCACGGGATCGAGGGGTGCCTAACACCTTCCCCTCGGTCAACAGAATTCCTTAGCTGGAATCTCTGTTTGCAAACCAGTATTAAAGAGTCAAAACCATTTTGAAAAAGGATATCCATGGGTGACTCGGCACACCCGATTTATGCCGAGTGGCGACTCTGAATTTTGATTGTTAAAAATAATTCTTTTTCGAAAAAAATTTTCATCTTTTGTCACTTTAATAATTAAAACCCTTTCGACCCTAAAAACATAAATCTTTTGGAGTACGTAAAAAGGGGTGTGACAAGTGTAATAAAAGCCCTAAAGTAATTGCAACTGTGATATGATCCTAAAGGGTCGTTTGATAGAAGAAATAAGAAGAATAATTTTGGGATAAATTTTAAGATTATATTTATCCCATGTTTCGTATAAGATATTACTTAATTCTGAAACTATTTTGTCCTACCATTTATACTAAAATGTTGAGATTACTATCCAATGGGGAGAAGAGATAAAATAATCCCATAAGATAACCCACCTCATGGGATATACTTAGTTATTCCATCCAATGTATCAAACGATTCGTAAGTGTCTATTAAACTTTTAATATTATATTAATGTATATATCATTGAAGATGTTGAATTCAATAATATTGATAGTCATATTTCATATTTCACAAATTTATTGATTTTACATACGTCAATTTGATGAAAAAATTATATCAAATAAATTAAACTAGAAAAATATAATTAATTTTCTTTAATATTGTCCGCGCACCGTGCGGGAAGGTATACTAGTATCATAAATATCACATAATCATGATTTTGGAGATTAAAATTAAGTCCTCGTATCTTTATCCACCTCAACTCCATGCCCGCAGGCCTAGACATGCTTTATCCCATCAATTCTAAATTATAAAAATATAAAATAACACAATCTTCTACTCATTAAACCTAGCCTACCTAGATGCCAAGATTTTGAATGAAACAAGACGCAATAAGAATGTTATTTCTTTTTCTTCATGCCTTGGAATAATCAACCATCTAAAAATCAAGCAATAATAAGAGTTATTAAATAATTACTCTTCAAACAAATAACTTGGGGATTCAAACTCACTATTTCTATCCTTAATTCAAGTTCTATATCATTCCCCAATTCAGTTAGCCATTAATTAGCTCTTTCAAGACTAACCCATCTCCACAATGAAGTTTTTATGCTAAAGGTCTCATCTTTACAGAATTCAAGGTTCCTAACAATAAAAATTCATAATCTAGTTTATGAAATTCATGTTAGGAATCTTTAATTTATAGTTTAGAATTAGCTATAGGCCATATTAAAACCACCCATGAGTTTTTCCCCAAAAAATTCCACCATTAAAGGTCTTTCTAAGGATTGTAAGATGTTAAAGGATTAAAAAATAGAAAATAATGGAAAAACTTACCTCAACGAAGGAATTTCACCTTAAGCTTTGGGAAATCACCTCTCTAGATTTTTTTTTAAATTGGGGGTAGGGGAAGGGGAATGGGGGAGGGGATTACAATGTAGGGAATCAAACCCTCACCAACAAGGTGGAAGTTCAGGTAACTAACCAACTAAGCTACTAAGATTCTCCCACCTCTCTAGGTTCGGGGAATAAAATTTGGGGGTTTTAAACCTAAAACAAGACTGAAGCTAATTTAAATACAACCAGAATTTTTGCTACAGCGAAATCCCATTTCAGCCAAGGCAGTGCTCACTAAAATAGTCATAACTTTTTACTCCGAATTCGGATTGAAGAATGATTTGTTGAGTTAGAAAGAAAACTCAGATATATTTAATTTAGTAGGTATTGGGCCCTCTAAATCCTAATATTCTATGAGATATGGTCATTTGAAGTTAACCCTAATAGAAACCCATATCGAAACTACATCGGAAAAAAAGTTTTAAACTTAACTTTGTGTTAGAGATATTGTACGATATTAATTCATACCTAAAGAACTTTCAAACTAAATTATTTATATTAGCACTCATGAATAATTAAATTTATCGGGATTGAGTCTATCTAGATACATCCAAAGTCTAAAATCTTTGTCGAAAAGTTTGAGATGACGTAATAAATAAATATTGACTAATTTAGACCCAAATTAATATTGTGGAATGAATTTATTACGAATAATTTAGTAACGAATAAATGGTTAGTTACAGGATGAATAGATGGAAAAGAAAATGGATGAACTGAAAGAGAGGATACAACAAAGAATGCAGAAAAAATTTAATGCTCAAAGAGATGCCATTGAATGATATATTACAATAAAAATCATTGTACAATTGCAACATATAAATCTAGGATTAACACTTGATCCTAATATGCTAAAATTCAATGTTCATTCATTGAGGAAAGAGGCAGCTATTCAACACATCAATGGTCTCTCTATTAGTAGTAGCAATCAAGATCAATCGTACTCTAGTATGATCATGTTCTTCATATGTTGTTATTTCAATATGCGCTGAGCATCATAATGTGTTAATTGTAATGACTTCTTTTCTTCTCCTTCTTCTGGTAATTTGTCTGCTGGATTTTCATCTGGGTTGATTCAGATACTGACTTTCTTCTGGGATTTCTCGTGGATTCTTGGTTGTTTTTTATTTGTTATCCTAATTGGACTTTGTGATTTCTTGATTGGTACTTCCCAATGTAAATATATTATGGCAATATTTAGAGAGAGAGAAGCCTAGTAACGGAAGAATTATCAATTTGCTTCTCGAAAAAATTCAGTACTGACTACAGTTTAGTTTGGTGTACTGGTACAGAATATTAGAGAATTCAAGGCAAATGAAGCATAACTAGTTGAAAATCCTAGTTTTCCTCTATACTCCAACTAATAATAGGAGGCAGAGGATGCAATTTGCTCTAGTTTACACTTAAATGTTCTATGGTTATACCAAAAATAAATAGTTCATTGGATAAAAAGACTCACCTGCAATTTATCAGTGCTAAATGAAATTGAAATAGTCTATGAAGTTTAGAGAAAATAGTGTACAGTATAAATTCTGGCGCAGCTCCTATATGCATAAAATTAGAGACAGTTGTTCTTCTCTGCCTTTGCATTATGGATGTCGAGATGCTCATAGAATTTCATTTTGAGGTGTTCCCTATCTAAATCCTCCTTGTGATAATATCTATTTGTGGAGTATCTCATCTTCATTCCATTAGTAATGCATTAAGTGAATTAACTTTAGAGTAAACCCTCAACAAAGCTCAATGTGCAATACATGCAATAGCTTAATTTTTTTCATCCAACTGCATAGGTATGAGATATCCACATTGTATTATATTCATAAATCTGGATTTTGTTGCTTGGGAGGTTGGTAGGTTATCCAAACTATTAGGATGTATTTATATGCACTAGCAGTTGTTGCAACTATTGCCATAGAAATTGTATGCTACTTTTGTGCATTTCTTGTTTTTGAGGCTTACCCGCATTTGGTTACTGCATGATTGCATGAAGGCTTCCTATTGTGTGTGATAGAAGTTGCTTGTTATGATAGCAATTGTTTTTTGTATGTATTGCCATAGGATTTTGTTGCTGGATTTTACTGCATGTATGCTTCACTTACTACTACAACAGAAGCTTTGGAGAGGCATAATAACTACTTGTTATTGTAGTAGGATTCCATATTGTCCTGCAATTTGGTGTTTGTTTTTTTTGGCGATGGAGCAACATTAGTTGTCAGGATCATTAAATTCTACTATTTAGTATACACCCTGAACATTAAAGATGTCCATAGCCTCAACTTTGAGATACTTCAAGCTTGACTAGTAGGTACATTCTGAATTAGACTAGAAAGATGCTTTTTTGTTGTTCTGCATGAGCATATCTACTACACCTTAGAGTAAAAACGTAGTGGTGTTTCATATAGGGGATACCATCCAATTAGCATTATGGCTTATATAATTATTGTTGGTACAATTTAGAGTATATGTGGTGTTTTCTCAAATATTTTTATCTAGTTTGAGTTTTATTTGTCTGTGTTTTACTATTTTTTTGTCCTGAGCCGGGGGTCTATCAGAAATAGCCTCTCTAGTTCTTCGGATGTAGTGGTATGGACTGTGTGTACTATATATACCTTAAGTACATTGTTGGTGAGATGCTCTTTTGAAGTCTTTGTAGAGTGAAGAGCTTTGTTTATTTCTTTTTTTCTTTTGCTTCATTGCTCGTTATAGTATTATACACGATTGCCCAACTTACCCTCTTTATTCTTTTTATAGGTGTCCTTCTTATGTTCTAAATGGAAATTAAATATGTTGTCGTTTAAGTGCTAATTGAAATTATTAATTCTTTTTTCATAGGTGTCTGAAATTAAGAAGGAGATGAAGAAAGAAGTGATGAAGAAATTGACCTTACTTGAGAAGATTTTTGAATTGTTGAGAAGTGATGAAGAAATTGACCTTATATATATATATAGAGATATTTTTGATATTGAGTTTCATGAAACTTGTCGTCACTTGAACTTGATACTATATGAAAAAACTACTGATCATTTGACTTTAATATTTTGCTTTTGGGTTTAGATTACTAGTTTGTTGCATATTTTAATTTGGATTATTATTAATGAAAGATTTTATTGTGGTGTGTATATATAATTGTGTATTAATATAATTCTCTCTCTCTATATATATATATATATACATATATATATATATATACATATACATATACATACATATATATACACACACACATACATATATATATATATATACACATATATGTATATACATATATACACACACACATATATACATATATATACATACATATATACATATACATATATATATATACATATATATATATATATACATACTAGAATAATGTACGTGCGTTGCACGTGTATCATGCATTTTGTGTATATAAAAAATAAATATGGTATATCTCTCCTACTATATGAAAAAATATTAAATTATTTGTTTTATTAGTATTACACAATTACTTGACATTGTAAGATATTATATGGGATAATAGTCCAAAAAATACCTGTACTTTGCCTAAATTTGCAGTTGTGCATACTGAACTTTGCAGTGGTCCTATTACCACCCTGGATTATTTTAAAGTGGAATTATTACACCCTTAACGACTTATGTGACAAAGAGAGTATATCTCACTCTCGTTAAGAGAGTGAGTCATTTGAAAATATTAAAAAAATATTTTTTACATTTCTTTTTAATGTAAATATATATATTATTTAACTTATTATTATATTTTTTATTATTATTAATTTCTTTCTTCTCCCATCACCATCCAACCAACGTTGCCGCACAACTACCACCATGTCTACCAATTGTCCACTTCTTCATCTTCCTCCATTTTTTCCTATATAAATCATCAAACTATATTATTTAAATTATTATTATTATTATATTTTTTAAATTTTTTATTTTTAATTTCTTTCTTCTTTCCACTACCATAGCCAAATTTTCTCCACCACCATCCCACTATTGCCGCTGCGCAGCCACCACCATCTCCACATTTGTCCAATTTTTCATCTTTCTCTATTTTCCTCCCCCATATAAATCCTCAAGCTAATTATTTAAATTATTAATGTATTTTTTTATTGTTATTTTCTTTCTTCTTCTAATCACCATAGCCAAATTCTCTCCACCATTACCGCCGCACAGTCACCACCACCTCTTTGTCCACTTCTTTACCCTCTCCGGAGCCCTAATTCTGAGAGGAATATTTACAACATCTAGAACTATCTCATCTAAAATTAAAAGCAAGTCCAACTAAAACTGAACTTAGACGGGAGCTACTATACTCTTCACCAACAACAAATCTAGATGTTCAATTTATCAAAAAATCAAAAACTCAAATTTATACAATTAAACCAAAACTGAAGCAAGCTTAAAATAAAGAGAGTACAAGTAAGTATATTCCAAAATAAAGCTGCAAAATGCACAAAATTGGACACGAAAACACAAAAACAAAACAAATCAAGCTACTGTACAACAACAAATACAACAACAACAACAGACCCAGTATATTCCCGCAAAGTGAGGTTTGGGAAGGGTAAAATGTACGCAGTCCATACCACTACCTTCGAGGAAGTAGAGAGGCTGTTTCTGATAGACCCTCATCTCAATAAAGAGAATAGTATATCAAGGTCGTAATGAGATATGCAACAAGGATGTATAGCATAATAGAAATAAGAGATAAAAATAATAACATTAATTATCAGAGAAATGGGAGATAAGAGAAATACGAACAATACGGCATAGGGAATACGAAAATGGATACCCATATAGTAATAACATGTACTCAAAGACCTAAAACACCCACCATACCCAAACTCGCATAACACCTAGCGCCTACCTACACACTCCCACTAGCCGTCTACCCTAATACGCGACCTCCACACCTTCCGATCTAGGGTCATGTCCTCAGTAATCTGAAGCAGTTCCATGTCATGCCTAATCACCTTCCTCCAGTATTTCTTTGGTCTACCTCTACTCCTATTGAGGCCATCCAAAGTTAGCCTCTCATACCTCCGAACTGGGGCATCCGTGCCTCTTCTCCTCACATGTCCAAACCATCTCAACCTTCTTTTTTGCATCTTGTCCTCCACCACAGCCACTCCCACCTTCTCCCATATAATATCATTCCTAACTTTATCCTCTCTTGTAAGGCCATACATCCAATGCGACATTCTCATTTCTGCCACCTTTAGTCTTTAAATATCGAAGTTCTCGACTGGCCAACACTCTGCTCCATACAGCATGGCCAGACGAACTGCCACTTTGTAGAATTTTCCTTTAAGCATAAGTGGCACCTTCTTATCACACAACATCTAACCTGCTCCAATACATTTAGTGAAATCCTTATCAATCTCACCATTCCCCTGAATCACAGACCCCAGATACTTAAAATTATCCTTCTTACAAACATCCTGAGAATCCAACCTCACCACCACACAGTCCTCCTGACTCGAGTCACTAAACTTGTATTTCAAATACTCCGTCTTGGACCTACTCAACGTGGACCCCTTAGATTCAAGGGTGTGCCTCCAAACCTTCAATTTCTCATTCACACCCCCTGCGTCTTATCAATCAGCACTACATCATCCACAAATAACATACACCACGGCACCCCACCTTGAATATTCTGCATCAACACATCCATCACCAGCGCAAAAAGGAACTGGCGAAGAGTCAATCCCTAATGTAAACCTGTCTCGATCGAAAAATGCCTTGAGTCTCCTCCTGCCGTCCTCACCCGAGTCTTTCCTCCATCGTACATGTCCTTAATAGCTCTGATGTATCCCATCAGAGCTCATCTCACCTCTAAGCATCTCTAAAGAACCTCCCTAGGGACTTTATCGTACGCCTTCTCCAAATCGATGAACACCATATTTAAATCCCTCTTTCTTTCCTAAACTGCTCCACCATTCTTCTCACCAGGTGGATTGCCTCTGTTGTCGAGTGACAGGCATAAAGCCAAATAGATTCTCTAAAATGGAAACTACCCCCTCAATCTCTGCTCAACCACCCTCTCCCAAATCTTCATAGTGTAACTCAATAGCTTAATACCTCTTTAGTTATTGCAACTCTGAATATCACCCTTATTTTTATATTATGGAATCATCGTACTCCATCTCCAAGCCTTAGGCATTCTCGCTGTTTTGAAAATGGCATTGAACAAATCAATCAACCACCTTAAGCTTGCCTCACCAACATACTTCCAAAAATCTATCGAAATCTCGTTAGGCCCCATCACCCTACCCCTCCGCATCCTACAAATAGCCTCTCTGACTTTCTCTACCTTAAAAAATCTACAGTAACTGAAATCACGGATCTCCTGCAAGAGCTCCAACTCCCCTAACATAATTTCTCTGTCCCCCTCCTCATTTAAAAGTCTATGAAAATACTCCTGCCATCTCTTCTTAATGTGATTATCTTCCACCAAAACTCTACCGTCCTCTCCCTTAATGAACTTCACTTGGTCGAGATCACACCCCTTCTTCTCCCTAGCCTTAATAAGCCTATACAACCTATTTTCCCTTTCTCCTCTAACCCTGCATACAGGATTTCAAACGCTATTGTCTTAGCAACCGTCACAGCTAACTTAGCCTCTTTCCTTGAAACTTTGTAAACCTCTCTATTCACCCGCTTCTCCTCTTCACCTTTACTCTTAATAAACTTAACATCGCACCCTTCTTAAACTCCACTTTATTCTTAACTTATTCATTCCACCACCAGTCCCCCTTATGTCATCCTGCTCGACCCCCGAGACATCCAACACCTCTCTTTCCATCTCTCGAATGTAGTTGGCTGCCTTATCCCACATGACATCCATGTCCCCCTACTCTCCCACACCCTCAAACTTGCTACCTTCTCCCCTATCTCCAGTGCACTAACTAGCATCAAGCCACCCTACTTAATTCTAGGTCACCCCCCTCCAGCCCTATTCTTCTTGCTCTTTTTGATAAATAAGTCCATCACCAGAAGCCTGTGCTGAGTCAAAAGATGTTCACTCAGAATAACTTTACAATCCTTACAAAGAACTCTTTCCCTTTCCTAAGCAGCTTAAAGTTAATCTGAGTCTTGGCTGATGCATTTGGAAGGTAATAAGGTGATCCTCCTTCTTCGAAAAGTTTGAATTCACAACTACAATCCCAAAAGCCCTCGCAAAATCCAACAGAGCAACCCCCTCACCATTCTATCGCCAAAACCAAACCTTCCATGCACCTCATCATAACCTTCCGAAAAAACTCCAATGTGCCCATTGAAGTCCCCTGCCATGACAATCTTCTCTGACCTACGTACGCTTCTCCCCACCTCATCCAAAGCCTTCCAAAAACTTTTTTTCACCTCCCCTCCCAAGCCCACCTGCGGTGTATACGTGCTACACACATGCAATATAAACCCCCCATTGATGAACTTAATCATTATCAGCCTATTACTGACCCTCTTAACCTCCACCACCTTCCCTCTTAGCTCCTCATCCACTAAGAGGCCCACTCCATTACGACACCTGTCGCTTCCCGAGTACCATAACTTATACCCACCCTCATCCTTATCCTTAGAACCTACCCACTTAGTCTTCTGAACATACGCAATATTAATCCTCCTCTTCTTAAGTATCTTCACCAACTCAATGGACTTACCCTGTAGGGTCTCAATATTCTAGGACCCTACCCTCAATCGATACTCTCTCACTTCTCTCCTACCTCTTCCAACCCTCAACACACCATCCCTACCGCTCGTCCTAGACCCCACACCCACCCTAAATCTTCCCTCTTCACCTCCTCCCAAAACAAACCCACATCCCGGCCCCCTCGGACATAACCCTATTCCACCATCAACCCCCAAAGCTATTACTTAAAGACCAAAACAAAGCCCCGAATAGACGGACAAACAAACAAGAAAAAATAGGACAACAACTGTCACACACAAAATACCCTATCAAATCTAGCAGCTAGAACAACACACAATATTTACCCAAAGCTAAAACAGCCAGTCACAGCTCTAGTCACAATAAAAGAATAATACCAAGAAACTAAATAGTAGGGATTAACTAAAAGTAACTAAGAATCAATAACTAAAAGTCAAAGCATTAGATATCACCGGGAATACTGTTGCTTGCTGCTGATTTTGGTTGCGAAAAATGGGTCATCGAAACCAGCCCACCGATGTGTCGCCGAAATACCGTCGGAATACCACCGGATTATCCTTTGGATCTTACTGGAACTGGATATTGGATTTTCTTTATTCCAACCTGCTCAGATCAAATCTGCCTCCTTACCTATCGCCGGAGTTGAGCCAGCGAAAACCTACGCCCGCCGGTGATAGCAGTGAATAAAGAGATCTAAAAAGGAACAACGGGAGGAGAGGGTAGAGATAGGGATGTGGGGGAAAGAGAAGTAAGGGAGAGAGAGGCTCTTACCTATGGCCGGCTTATCTACGCCATCGCCGGCATTGACAGTTAGAGGTCGGTGCCGTATTTTTTTTTTTTTAAAAAGAAGCTACTGAACTTTTTTTTTCTTTTTGAGAAGAAGATACTGTATACTCTTCACCAGCAACAAATCTAGATATGCAAATTATAAAAAAGAAATTAAAAACTCAAATTTTAAACAAAAAAATACACGTGTAATTATGAGATTGGCGCATGTATTACACCGCTGTAATGCCCCGAGACTACACCCTGGGCGTCATATGGTGCTTACGACCCCGAAGGACCATAAGCTAACCCATGGCTGGTATATGCTATGAGCACTGAATAATAATCATGAAACATATGCAAAAGTAAAACTAAAAATGCCATAAGGTTCATAAAACTAAAAACAATACTGAGTACAACTGTGGAATAACTATTAACTGAAAATGTCTAAAAACCTCTAAACATCTTAAATAAAAGGGTTGATGGGATAGGCCCTAACTAACTCACCACTACTGTCCAAAAATAACTGAAATATTTTAAGTGATTTAGTAACTAAATAACATTGCATCCTCGATGGATGAGGACTCACTACTGTATCTGTAGCTGATAGACTGATCTAGATAAATACAATTAGGAGACTACACGTTAAAGCCTATCATATGAGACATCATAGCACAAAGAGAGTATGCGTCAGTACTTTGAATGTATTGGTACACTAGGTGAGGTTAGGATATTATACATGGGTTCATATGCATGAGTAATAATAACTAAATATCATGACGTAACTGGATAAGAGTATACACAAGACTGGGACTATTGAAAGTACTGAACATGCAATACCAAACATATATCGTCTGACTGAATTAGACTAAAACTGAAATACTGAGTTCTGATAATTGAATACTGAATATTGAAGATCATAATCATGTAGAAATAAACTAATTTCTATACTGAATACTGAATATTGGAGATCATGATCATATGGATCTGAATTAGGTTCTGTATTGAATACTAAAACTGAGATTGTGGGAGTTATCATCCAACCAATATGCCCTGATTATAGAATAATTTAGGGTCCAACCTGTAACCCTAATTGGAAGGGTATTAGCACCATGCCACGGGCTACTAACACTGGATGGGTCAATCCTAATATAGCAGGAAGACTCGTAAGATGTATATGGTTGCATCAACCCTAGTCAGGTAGGAAGACTCATAAGATGTATATGGTTGCGTCAACCCTAGTCTGGCAAGAAGAAGATTTACCCTATGCTAGCTACATAGTTTTGTAACTCAGGAACTGGCTACATAATTTTGTAACTCAGGAACTGCTGCTACTAATTATCAAACCATATACTGGCATGAATGCCCTATCCCTGGGTTTGTTTGGTTCTTAATCCTACTCCCAACTGAATCAACACTGGAACTGATTATAAGACTATACTAAGCTTGACAGATCTCACACGGATTCTATTAACTAACCGAATGCTACTATTTGGGATACTACGAAATTATTCTATTTTGAATGGAACTAGATAAACAACTAATTTCGGGTATTTAATACCTCCAGGACTTGATAGCATAGATAATGAAACCATATCTCAACTTTTAAAGCATCACACATAGGTTACCATTCATAATTCATTCACATAGATATTTTATCAAACACTTCGGATGCATTAATCTTGTACATGAGAATGAACAATATTTGAATATCATGACTACCACATTCAACATCACAATCCAAAGATTTTACATGAGGGTTACATAAATCACCACACATGCTAGCTTATTTACATGAAAATCATAATCTTCTTGACTTGAAATCCACACAATAATACATACAGGAACACAATTCCATTCAAGAATGTAAATCATAATCTAAGTTTAAAAAAAAAGATTCTTGAACTCCAAGGGTAGAAGGAACCCAAGGATGAGCACCTAACATACCTGAGTAGTTGAATTCATGAAGTTGTTGGTGAATTCTTGAGATTCAGACTTGAACTTTGATGAACTTAGGGTTTGCTCTTAAGAGAATTTTATGAAATAATGAGTGAATTTGCCTTTTAGGAGGCTTAATTTCATGTTATGGCTGAATAATATAAGGGGAAAATAACTCAACTGCCCCAACTAACCCATAATTTAAAAAACAAAAACATTCCCAGTGATGCAATAGTCGATTCATTGCTTTGATGGTATCAACGTGATTGCCGACACGTTGCATCGATGCTGATGACATGATGGACAATGCAACGCGTCTTGATCACGTTGGCTCACTGTTTTGGTCATCCAAACATGTCTCAAACAATGTTCGAAAATTTTGAAACTTACCCGAGATGACCTATAGATAATCTTAATCATGAATCAACTTAAAAATCAACAATCTAAGGACGAAAAGGTCAAAAATGAGACCATTGAAATATTGAGGCAAAAAATGAGACTGTCTTAACACTTAGCTAAAAATTTTCTAAGTCTGGGACCTCTTTTGGCATGCTATATAGGACTGAAATGAACTAGGACTTTATGGGGTCTTATAATATCTCTTCCTTGGGAACATTCTTCCTCGAATGAGACTGATTAAGCTAAGAGGCACTGAGGTACTACGACTATATTGATATGCATAGCTGAAATATGACTGAATCTTGAGACATGACACATGACTGAACTGATTTATGAATGCATGAATGATATGAGAATGATATACAGTTGGATATAAGCATGGAACAGAGTAAATCTAAGGAAGACTGTTACCTTAGGCTGACTCTGAGTTTGTAGAGAAGAGATTAGGGTACTTGGTTCGCATGTCTGCTTCTGCTTCCTAAGTGGCTCCCTCAACGGACTGATTTTGCCAAAGAACTTTGACCAAGAAAACATCTTTGTTCCTTAGTCTGCGAGTCTGATGATCGAGGATTTCGACTGGGACTTCTTCATAAGAGAGACTATTTTGAACATCTACACTCTCTACAGGTACTACAACTTCTGGGTTACCTATGCACTTCCTTAACAAGGAGACATGAAACACTAGGTGCACTGATGCTAAGTCTACAGGCAACTCAAGTTCATAGGTTACCTCCTAAAATGACTCAGAATCCTATAAGGACCAACATATCAAGGACTAAGCTTCCCTTTCTTACCAAACCTCTTCACTCCCTTCATGGGAGAGATTTTTAAATACACAAAGTTGCCAATCTCAAATTCAAGATCCTTCCTTCTCACATCTGCATACGATTATTCTCGGCTCTAGGCTGCCTTAAGCCACTCCCTGATCAACTATACTTTCTCTAAAGCATCAAACACTAGGTCAGTCCCTACCACGACAGCCTCATTTCAAACTAACCAATCAGAGATCTACATCTCCTCCAATAAAGAGCCTCAAATGAAGCCATCTGAATACTGGAATGATAGTTGTTATTATACATAAAATTAATCAAAGGTAAGTGATCATCTCAACAGCCCTTAAAGTCAATGAAATATGCTCTCAACATATCCTCTAAAGTCTGAATAGTCCTTTCTACTTAACCATCTGTCTGAGGGTAGAATGTAGTATTGAGGTAGACTTGGGTACCAAGACCCTTTTGGAAGACTTTTTAAAAGTGAGAGGTAAACTGCGTACCTTTATCTGAAATGATGGACAATGGGACATCGTGAACCTAACCAACTCTCTGATATAGAGCCTGGCATAGTCCTCAGTTGAATAGGAAGTATGAACTGGCAAGAAATGGGCGGACTTGGTCATCTTGTCTACAATGACCCAAATTGAATCATGCTGATGATGAGTACAAGGCAAACCCGTCAGAAAGTCCATGTTCACTTCTTCCCACTTCCATGTAGGAATACTGAACTCCTACATGGAACCCTAGGCTTTTGGTGCTAAATCTTTACCTGCTGACAAGTAGAGCACTTAGCCACAAACTCGATAATGTCCCTCTTCATCCCACTCCACCAATAGACTTCTCAGATGTTGCGGTATATCTTAGTGGCCCATGGATGAATAGAGTAACCGTACTATGCTCTTCAGCAAAAATTTTTGTCTCACGTCATCTACATATGGCACACACAGCCTACCCCGGCAACACAACACACTATCTCTCCCTTAAGAGAAAACCTCTACTTTCTGGTCTCCGACTAACTCTTTCAGCTTAACTAAACTGGGATCACTATCCTACTTTTCTTTCATCTCAAAAACTAAAAAAAAATCCAAAATATTCCACACCAAAGTACTACCCTTTGCCAAATCAACCAAACGGACACCAAGTCTGGCAAGTTGATGAACTTACGAAACTAACTTCTTCTTACCATCATCAACGTGAGCAACACTACCCAAGTACAACCTACTGAGGGCATCTGCCACTACATTGGCCTTGCCCGGATAATATATAACACTCATGTCATAGTCTTTCAACAACTCTAACCACCTTCTCTGACGCAAGTTTAGGCCTTTCTGCGAAAATACATACTACAGGCTTTTGTGGTCTGTGAATACATCAACATGCACCCCATAAAAATAGTACCTCCAAATCTTTAAGGCAAACACAACTGCTGCTAATTTAAGATCATGGGTGGGATATTTCTTTTCATGGGGCTTAAGTTGTCTAGAGGTGTAGGCTATGACCCTACCCTTTTGCATCAAAACACACCCCAAGCCAACTCTAGAAGCTTCATAGTATACAATAAATCCGTTTGAACCGTCGGGCAAAGTTAAAACTAGGGCTGTAGTGATTCGAGTCTTAAACTTCTAAAAACTCTTCTCACAAGAATCTAACCACTGAAACTTGACTTTTTATAAGTCAATCTGGATATGGGGGATGCAATTGATGAAAATCCTTCAACAAACCATTGGCAATAGCCAACTAAACCCAAAAAACTCCTGGTATATGATGGAGAGATAGGTCTGGGCCAGTTTCTCACTACTCGGTCTTTTGAGGATCAACTTTAATGCCATCATCGGAAACTATATGACCAAGGATAACCGATGATACCAAGTTCGAAAAGATGTTTTTGAAATGTCACATTCTCTGACTCTGAGCCGATGATAGTCGAATTTGAGGTCTATCTTAGAAAAGTAACTGTCACCCTAAAGTTGGTCAAATAAGTCATCGATTCTAGGAAGTGGGTAGTTAGTCTATACACATTCTAAGAGAACCGTCTTTCTTTCACACGAATAGAAATGGTTCACCCCAAGGAGATTGTAAGACTCCGTAAACTCCTAGCCCATTTCAGCCCCATATAGCATGCCAAAAGAGGTCCCAAACTTGGAAAATTTTAGCTAAGTATTGACACTCGATATTTTGGTGGTTTTATTTTTAAGCTTTCCAGCCTTAGATTGCCAATTTTAAATTGATTCATGATCAGGGTTATCTATAGATTATCTCGGGTGAGTTTTGAAATTTTTGGACATTTCTTGAGGCATGTTTGGATGACCAAAATAGCAAGTCAACACAATCAGGATGCGTCACGTTGGGTATCGCATCATCATTATCGATGCGATGCATCAGTAATCGGTATCAACGCGACGCATCACCTGTCGCATCACTGGGCATATTTTGTGCATTAAATTATGGGTTTATAGGGATAATTAGGTTATTTTCCCCTCACATAATTCAGCCATAACACGAAATTTAGCCTCGCACAAGGCAAATTCACTCATTATTTCACAAATTCTCTCAATAGCAAAGCCCTAGTTCATCGAGTCAAGACCAACCCCCAAGAATTACTAACAATTATCAATGAATTCAACAATCAAGGTTTGTTTAGGTGTTCATCCTCCGTTGGAGTTCAAGAATATTTCTTTAAAATATAGATTACGATTTACATTCTTGAATGGAATTATTTTCATGTATGTGTTGTTGTGTGGGATTTCAAGCCAAGAATATTTTAAGCTTCATGTGAATTAACTAGAATGGATGTTGATTTATGTAACCCTCAAGTTAAATCATTGAATTGTGGTGTTGAATGTGGTAGTTGTAATAATCATATATTGCTCATTCTCATGTACAAGAACTATGTATCCTAAGTGTTTGACAAAATGTCTATGTGAAGGAATTGTGCATGATAACTTATGTGCAATGCTTTTAAAGTTGAGATATGGTTTCATTATCTATGCAATCGAGTCCTAGGGGTATCGAATACCTGAAATTTAGTTGTGTCTAGTTTTCCAGAGTTTACAGAATGAATTTAGTTATACCATGAGTAAGATCACTCAATCAGTTAATGTAGTCAAGTGTCAGTTCAGTCAAGCCTAGTATAGTCTAGTGATCAGTTCAATATCGATTTAGTTGGAAGTAGGATTCAGCATTGAGCGAACTAGGGGATAGGGGCATTCCTGCCAACAGAGGGTTTAACCCTTAGTAGCAGTTCCTGCATTACAGAACTATATAGCTAGTATAGGGTAAATCGTCTTCCTGCCAGACTAGGGTTGATGTAACCATATACATCTCATAAGTCTTTCTGCCAAATTAGGGTTGACCCAGCTCATGTTAGTAACCTATGGCACGGTGTTAACACTCTTCCAATTGAGGTTACAGGTTGGACCCCAAATCAGTCTATAACCGAGATATGTTAGTTAGATGATAACTTCCACAGTTACAATTTCAGTATTTAGTATTCAACATTCAGTATTTAGTACAGAACTTAGTTTATTTCTATACGATCATAACTTTCAGCTATCAGTTATTAGTAATCAGTTATCAGAAACTTCGTACTGCAGCTTCGAACTAATTCAGATAGACAGTATATGCTTGGTATTGGATGTTCAGTACTTAAGTAGTCCCAGTCTTGAATATACTCTCATCCAGTTACTTCATGATAATTAGTTGTTATACTCATACACATAAACCATACATATCAACCTAACCTCACCTAGCATACCAGTACATTCAAAATACTGATGCATACTTTCTTTGCCCTATAATGTCTCATATCATAGGTTCAAACGCTTCAATTCCTGATCGTAGTTAGTCAAACCAGTTGATCAGTCTCAGCTACAGTAGTGATTCCTCATCCATCGAGGACCTGACACTTATTTAGTCATTTTATTATTTATAGTATTTTAGTTTTTCAGTTACTTCCAGACAATAGTTGTGAGTTAGTTGGGGCCTGTCCCATCAACTCTTTCATTTTAAATGTTTAGAGGCTTTCAGACACTAATAGTTAGCAATAATTTTGTAGATATACTAAGTATTGATTCAGTTTTATGAACCTTATGGTATTTTTAGTTTTACTTCCACATATATTTTCATGATTATTATTCTGTACTTACAGAAGGTATCGATCATGGGTTAGCTTATGATCTTTTAGAATTGTAAGCACCATGTGATGCCCAAGGTGTAGTCTCAAGGCATTACAGAGATATGATGGTCTTGATGAACCCTTTGTCTAAGAGGTCTTTCAACTGTTCTTTCAACTCTTGAATTTCAGTTGGAGCCATTCTGTATGACGGATTAGAGATGGGCTGAGTATCATAAAGAAGGTCTATTCCAAACTTAATTTCCTTTTCAAGAGAAACTCTAGGGAGATCTTTGTGAAACACATCTGGAAATTCACTTACGACTGGAACTGACTCAAGATTAGGAGTCTTAGAACTAGAGTCTTTGAGTCGCACCAGATGATAGACACACCCCTTGGATATCATTTTTCTTGCTCTAAGGTATGAAACAAGTTGACCCTTAATCTCATTCTAGGACAGGTTCATTTGGGAACTAAAAATAGATAATTCTGCTCCTACAATCAACTGAAGCATAGCATGAATGAAGCCAATCTATGTCGAGAATAACGTTAAAATCCGTCATCTCCAGCTCTACGAGGTCTGCTAAAGTAAATTTCTGAGATACCATAACCGGATAGTTCCTGTATACTCATCAGGCTATGATAGACTTACCCAACTGAGAAAGGATTTGTCAGGATTTTAGGGCTGACTTTGAAGTTGATGGCTATGTAAGGAGTTACAAAGACAGAGAATCTACAGGATCTAACAAAGCATAAAAATGTAAATAAAAGACTTGAAATGTACCAGTAACCAATTCAGGAGAACTCTCCTGATCCTGTCGGGAATGAAGTGCATAGAGCTTGTTCAAGCGCTACAGACTGGTGGCACTAGAAGCGGCACCCTGCTAAGATGGGAGACCAAACTAAACTGGGGGACGATTATGCTGACTCTGCAAAACCACTTGAGGACATTCTCTGATCCCATGGCCTGTCTTACAAACACCCAAAACATACATTGTTGTCAGCCCTGCATATACCCTGATGGTTTCTGCCATATTTTTGAAAAATAGGATTTGTCCAAGCACTGTTCAAATTACACTGAATTTGGCCATTGGCTCACTAGCTGAAGATAGATCTGGGATTGAAGATTTTGGGTGGAACTAAGGGCAGTGACCACCTTCTAAGTTTGACTGAGCAAAACTAAAGTTACCTGTTCTTGCCCTCTTATTCTTTCTCTTTTTCTCCTTAGTCTTTTATTCCCTAATCTGTTGAGCATGGACCATCAACCTAGACCAGTCCATCTTCTTAATCAACATTGCGTTTCTACACCCTTTGATCATATCGTCTGATACACCAGACACAAACTTGCTCATCTTAGACCTGCGACCAACCACCACTTAAAGAGCATACTTGGCTAACTGAGTAAACTTGAGGGAATACTATTTTACACTCATGTTGGCCTACTTTATGTTGATGAAATTTAACTCCTTATCCTCCCTCAACTTCAATGGAAAGAACCTATCTAAGAAAGTAGTAGAAAACTCTTCCCATTTTATAGGCCCTACATCCGCGCCTCTATCTACTTTTCACTGCATAAACCACGCATTAGCTACATCTTGCAGCTGATAGGTAGGTAACTCAGCACTCTCACTAGCAGTTACCCCCATAATATCTATTACTTTCTGCACCATGTCAAGGAATTCCTGTTGATACTCTTCAAACTTAGACCCCAAAAATGAAGGAGGGCTCATTTGGGTGAAGTCCTAAATTCTAGTTGCAGCAGTATTGGCCACTGGGTTGGCCTGAGCAGCAGTTGGCCAAACATTCTGAACTACCATGAAATGCGCTAGAGTGGTGAATGCTGTTTTGAATTTTGCATGAGAAATGTGCTCATTCAAGGAATCTTTCTCAACAGGCGGAGGTGTTGGATGGTTCCCAGTTCTGCTTCTGTTAGACTTTCTAGGAGACATGTTCTGTAAATAGAAGGAAAACTTGGATTAGACAGAGAGTTTAACTTGAGCTCATGCCCACTCACACGATATGAACACTAAAAGAAGGAAACTTTTCCTAAAAGTGCCTCGTAGCCTCTTGTCCATAAGTGTGGCGTGCTACACACCCATGCACAAGACTCTACTTAACGTGACTTTAAGACTCCCTAGGACACTTTAGAACCTTAGGCTCTGATACCAAGTTTGTAACACCCCGAGACTACATCCTGAGTGTCACACGGTGCTTGCAACCCTGAAGGACCACAAGCAAACCTATGATTGGTACCTTCTATGAGCACTGAATAATAATCATGAAACATATGTGGAAGTAAAACTGAAAATGCCATAAGGTTCATAAAACTGAAAATAATACTGAGTACAACTGTGGAATAACTAATAACTAAAAGTGTCTGAAAGCCTCTAAACAACTAAAATAACAGAGTTGATGGGACAGGCCCCAACTAACTCACCACTACTGTCTGAAAATAACTAAAATATTGTAAGTGATGCAGTAACTAAATAACATTTCATCCTCAAAGGATGAGGACTCACTACTTTAATGCGACTAATAGATTGATCTGGATAAATATGATCAGGATCCTGTGCATCGGAACCTATGATATGAGACATCATAGTGCAAAGAAAGTATACATCAGTACTTTGAATGTACTGGTATGCTAGGTGAGGTTAAGGTAATATGTATGGGTTCATATGTATGAGTAATAATAACTAAATATCATGAAGTAACTGGATGAGAGTATATCCAAGACTAGACTACTAATGTACTGAATATGCAATACCAAACATATATTATCTGACTGAATTAGACTAAAACTGACTGAATACTGAAGATCATGATCATGTAGAACTAACTGAGTTCTGTACTAAATACTGAATACTAGAGATCATGATCGTGTGGATCTAAACTAGGTTCTGGACTAAATACTGAAACTGAGATTGTGGGAGTTATCATCTAACCAATATACCCCGATTATAGACTAATTTGGGGTCCAACTTGTAACCCCAGTTGGAAGGGTGTTAGAATCATAGCACAGGTAACTAACAATGGCTGTTTCAACCCTAATCTAACAGGAAAAATCGTGAGATATATATGGTTACATCAACCCTAGTCTGGCAGGAAGGTGATTTACCCTATGCTAGATATATATTTCTATAACTCAGGGACTGCTACTAAGGGTTAAACCCTATACTGACAGGAATGCCCCCATCCCTGGGTTTACTTGGTGTTGAATTCTACTCCAAACTGAATCGACACTAGAACTGATTAGAAGACTGTACTAGGTTGGACAGATCTCACACTGATTCTGTTAAATGATCAAATGGTACTATTTTGGATACTACGAAATCATTCTATTTCAACTGAAAACTAGATAAACAGCTAATTTCAGGTATTGAATACCCCTATGACTTGATAGCATAGATAACAGAACCATATCACAACTTTAAAAGCATCACACATAGGTTATTATGAACAATTCATTCACATAGACATTTTATCAAACACTTAGGATGCATAAATCTTGTACATGATAATGAAAAATATTTGAACATCATGACTACCAGATTCAACATCACAATTCAAAGACTTGACATGAGGGTTACATAAATCAACACACATAATAGGTTATTTATATGAAAGTCATAATCTTCTCGACTTGAAACCCATACAACAATACATATATAAACATAATTCCATTCAAGAATATAAATCATAATCTAAGTTTTGAAAAAAAAAAGAATTCTTGAACTCCAAGGGTGGAAGGAACCCAAGGATGAACATCTAACATACCTGAGTAGTTGAATTCGTGAAAGTTGTTGGTGAATTCTTGAGATTTGGACTTGAACTTTGATGAACCTAGGATTTGCTCTTGAGAGAATTTTATGAAATAATGAGTAAATTTGCCTTTTGGGAGGCTTAATTTTGTGTTATCTCTGAATAATGCAAGGGAAAATGACTCAATTGCCCCCACAAACCAGTAATATAATAAACAAAAACATGTCCAGTGATGCGATAAGCAACGCATTGATGGTGTCGACATGATTTCCAATGCACCACATTAATGGTGACAATGGATGACCAATGCGACACGTCTTGATCGAGTTGGCTCACTATTTTGGTCATCCAAACATATCTCAAACGATGTCCAAAAATTTTAAAACTCACCCGAGATGACCTATAGATAACCCTGATCATGAATCAATTTAAAAATCAATAATCTAAGGCTGAAAAGATCGAAAATAAGATCATTAAAATATCGAGGATAAAAATGAGACTAAGTCTTAACACTACTAAAAAATTTCTAAGTCTGGGACCTCTTTTGGCATGATATATATAGGACTGAAATAGACTAGGACTTTAAGGGGTCTTATAATTGCCTACTCCAAAATTAAGTATAATGTTTTAGGGGGTGGGTTAATTTTCCTTTAAAATAATTCTGGGGAGTAATAAGACCTTTGCAAAGTTTAGTATGCGCAACTACAAATTTAGTCTAAGTACAGATATTTTTCGGACTACTATCCCATATTATATAGATATTCAAAGGAAAAAATACGCCAATGTTTATGATATTATGATGTACATTCAAGATTTAGTTTCATTGAATATGTAATAAAAATGGAATAAATTGTTCTTAAGAAATATATTTTTATCTAGGGGAGGAGCTACAGTACCCTGGGGGGTTCAGACGAACCCAGTAGCTTTTACGTAGACCCTATATTTATACTACTACTTTCTGAATAAATGTATATACTAATATAGGGAGAATGCACTATCACAAGCTGTTGCTTGGCCTATTGGTAGCTGGATTAACACTAAAGCTTCTTCGGCTTATGGGCGTGGGTTCGAACCCCAATAGCAGCACTTTTTTTTGTTTGATTTTTTATGCTTTTTTAACTTATTTTTTCCCTTTCCATTTTTATGCGAATTGCAGACTTCCTAGCATTTTTTGTTAAAAAAACCATAAAAATTTTAAATAAAGAAAATTATAAACAAAAAAATATAAAATAAATCAATCAAGAAAACAAAACCTAATTATTAAATGAAAACCTTATACATTTGAGTTTCTCCTCATAAACTTAAAAATTCAAAAATTCAGTTTCTTTTTTGTTCTTTCTCAGTTTCTCTCTTTCTCCTCTTTTTTAGATATTATTAGTTTCTAGACTAGGGCTGAGCATATTTTGGTTCAAATAAAAAAAACACAAAAAACTAAATCAAAATCTAACTTTGGTTCGGTTTTTCGGTTGGTTTCAATTTCAAATTTTAGATATTCGATAAAATGATTTGGTTTTTGGATTTTCAAAATTTATTTTGAATAAACCAAAAAATCAAAATTATATAAATAATATAGTATAATTTATATATACATATATATATATATATGTTATTATATATGTAAGTATAATAATAATATAATATAATATAATATAATATAACAAATAAATATATAAATTATGATCATTTAGTAACCATAATGCTATGCTAACATAACATTACCTGTAGAGTGAAGACTACAATGGCGCTCAAGCTCGACCATTGTTATCTTCAGTACTTAGTTCATTTGAAATTTCGATCATCACCAGTTCATAACTACCGTCGGCAGTTGTTGCCGAGTGCCGTCACCGCCGTCACGCCAATGGCTACGATTGTAACCACTGTGTGGTTTGTTTTTATGATATTTCAATAATTTTGTTGATTGTTTATTCAAACTTATGCATAATATTGTTATATGTTAAACTTATGTTTATTTCATCTGTGTTGAATTAATTATATTTGGAATAAAAAATAGGTTTGAAAAAAAATATTTTTTATAGAAAAATCACCAAATTTAAATGCTTACTACTTTAATCTTCAAAATTGAAATAAAAATCTAAAATAACTGAACCGAATTTGTAAAAGTCGAACCAAATCGAATTTTTTTTGGTTTGATTATGGTTGTCATTTTCGTCAATCCAAAAACTAAAAAATCAAGCTGATATTAAACAACCAATGCGAACAAACCAAATGCCCACCTCTATTCTAGACAACTTATAATTTGTGTTTTATAATTTTTAGAAGCTTTAAATTGAGTCAATATGATTACGAATATTTTCAAACCTAAAACTCCTTCAACTTCAAGTTCTACTTTGTCGAGATCTCCATTGCTTGTTAATCTTTTTAAATAATTGGATGCGGATAAAGTGTTCACGAATTTAGATCTTAAAGCAGACCCTGCAGAAAGAAACCAATTTCAAAATATCCTTTAGATGTACGTGATCGGGTGAGAAGATATTATATACAAAAGAAACCTTGCCGATCAGGCAAATTTAAAAATTTTGAATTTCCCGTAAGAGATTTTCGAGGAATACCACATCACTTTAATCCTAAATGGTTTTTACCTCTGTATTCTCAATGGTTAGAATATAGCATTCAAAAAGATGCAGCATATTGCTTATGCTGTTACTTGTTTAAAAATGAGTTTGAAGGATACAGAAAAAAAGTGAGTGATTCTTTCACAACAAAAGGTTTTCAAAGTTGGAACAAGGGCTCAGAGAGGCTTAAAAAGCAAGAGGATGAAGTGAATAGTGTTCATAATTGATGTTTCAAGATAATGCTTGATTTAATGAATCAAAACAATCTATTCTGGCCTCACTTGACAAGCAATCCAAAAAAATTAAAGGTGAATAACGAGTTCGCTTGAATGCATCAATTAACATGATAAGGTATCTTTTGAAAGGGGGATTGCCTTTATGGGGTCACGATGAATATGTTAGTTCTACAAGAAAAGGTCATTTTCTAGATCTCTTAAAGTGGTATTCGGATAAAAAGGAAGAGGTAAAAAATATTGTATTAGATAAAGCCCCAAAAAATAGCATCATGACTTCTCCTGATATCCAAAAAGATATTGCAAGTTCTTGTGCAAAAAAAATAATAAGAGCAATTATTGAAGACTTAAATGGGGATTACTTTGGGATATTGGTTGATGAGTCTAAAGATATTTCTCATAAGGAACAAATGGCGCTAGATTTGTGGTGTGTCAATAAGGAGTTTAGGCTTATTGAGAGATTTCTTGGTCTTGTTCATGTTAATGACACATCTGCAAAGTCATTGAAAGAAGCAATCTATTCTTTACTTTTAGATCATTCTTTGAGTCGATCTCAAATACAGGGACAAGTTTATGATGATCTAGTAACATGCAAGGAGAACTTAATGGTCTTAAAAGTTTGATTTTGAAAGATAATTCTTCAGCGTATTGTATACATTATTTTTATCATCAGTTATAATTGAATCTTATAGCTGTTGCGAAGAAATATCATGATGCGAGTAATTTTTTTGACATTCTTGCTAATTTTTTTGAGTATTATTGGAGGTTCTTTTAAGCGCAGGGAGATGCTTCGAGATGATCAAGTTGAAAAATTAGAGTAATTGCTATTGCTTGGTGAAGTCCATACACGAAGTGGACTAACTCAGGAACTTAGACTTCAAAGGCCTAGTGATACCCGTTGGGGGTCTCATTTTAAGTAATACGTTACTTTATTTTCTTTTTCTCATCAATTTTTCATGTACTTAAAGTTCTTTAAAATGAGGGTGCAAATTATAATGAGAAAGCAATGGCGAAAAGTCTAGTAGAAGATATTTGATCTTATGAGTTTACCTACATATTGCATTTGATGTTAAAATTTTGGAAATTACATATTATTTAAATATAGATTTACAACGAAAATATTAAGATATTGTTAGTGCCATGAAGCCTGTTGATTTCACAAAGAGACAATTGGAATCAATGAGAAAATCTGAATGGAATTCTTTGTTAGAAGACATCTCCATATTTGTGAAAAGAATGATATTGAGATTCCTGAAATGAATGAAAAATATGATCTTTGAAAGTCAAAGCATAAGATCTCGAGTGTCACATATCTTATCTTTTGCGTGTGAAAATTTTTATGCTATTTTTGATTTGCAACTTTTAGAGCTTAACAATCTCTTTAATGAAGTCAATACTGATCTACTTCTTGGAATGGCTAGTTTGAGTCCCGAGAATTCTTTTGTGAATTATGATAAAAATAAGATCATGAAGCTTGCTACATACTATGCAAATGAGTTCAGTGTCTCCAAGCTTGAAGATATGAGTTTTGATCTTGACAATTATATTTATTATGTGAGAGATGTGGATAATATTTTCTCAAATTTGAAAGGACTTGGAGATCTTTCGAGGAAATTGGTTGAAACAAATATGCACAAGACATAAGGACTTGTATATTTGTTTGTGAAGTTAAGCTTGATATTACCCATGGCTACCGTAACAGTGGAAAGAGCTTTTTCATCAATGAAGTTTATTAAAAATGATTTACGAAGTAGAATTGGTGATGACTTTTTGAATGATTGTTTAGTTTTTATATAGAGGATGAAGTTTTTGAAAATGTATCTAATGATGCGATCATTGATCATTTTCAAAACATGGCAACTCGTCAAGTGCAATTGTAACGATAGAGTTCATATTTATAATGTTTAATGTAGCCACGTGATTTTAACCCTCCCTGAGTTTAATATATATATTTTTGATATTAAATATTTATATTTGGTCTAATATTATTTAAATTCTTATTTTTATTTTAATAAATTTTTAGTTAAAAAATAAAGTTAATTTTAAGATGTTTTATTTTATTTTTATTCTAATTTTTTAAAAATAAGACAAAAAAATTTTAAAAATATTTTGTTTTTAAATTTTAAACAAATAAGCTAGTAGTTTTAGTACTATCTTAATTATATTTATTTTTAATTATTTTATAAACTTTATTAAATTTTCTTAAATATAAAAATTAATTAGTTGATTTTCTAGCACTCTCTCTCTCACGCTCCTCTCTTTCTCATGCTCCTTCTCTACAAGTTCACTGACCGTTATCGTCGGACGCCAGCGATGACGTAGGTAACATCGAAATGAGGTAAGTGGGTTTCCCTCTCCCCTTCACTTTTCTCTCTCCCCATTTCTCTTCACTCCCGTATCTAGCCCGCCCCTACCCTTTCCCCCTTTGCCCCCACCTAGACACTGCCATCGCTGGAGTGCTTGGAGTTCCCGCCGTATCTGCGTGCTTTTGGTGATGGGTACGGGAGGTACACGAGAAGTTCCGGCAATATATAGGTATCAATATTCAGGCGACGTACAGCTTTCGATATGTTCCACAGGAAGCCCCTGCGGTTTTCGGCCAAAACTCCGACAGGTCTGATTTGATGATGCATCTCGAACAACCAATTTCTTCAACAAAACTCTTTGGAATGAGCTGCACATATAAGACCTTGGTGATATCTAAACTTTGAACTTTTAGTTACTCGTAACAAATTAGTTACTCCCGATAATTTAGTTTCTTTGTATTTTCTGTCCCCTCTATGTTTCCTACTTATTTTAGCTCTTGATTTCCTGTAATTTTCTTTAATTTATGGTATTGAATTTTTCTTGCTTATTCTATCTACTATGTGTGGGCTTTTCTGCTATTACTTTGTATGCCCTGCAGTTGTTTTGTTAGTGTAGGTATTTATATTCTCGTGGTGTAGTTGTTTATATTTTCTTGGTATAGTGGATATGGTTGTTGATGGTAGAATAGGGTCATGTCCAAGGGGGTTGGGTCAGGGGCTGTGCTGGGGATGGAGGACGAGAGTAGCACAAGTGGGGAAGGGGGGAAAGGTCTGGCATTAAGGGTGATAAAGGAAGACATGTCGCTAGAGTTGATAGGCTGAGGATTGGGTCTTGGAATATAGGGACTCTCCAGGAAAAGTCCATAGAGCTGGTGAAGATTCTTAGAAAGAGAAGGGTCAATGTTGCGTGTGTCCAGAAGACCAAGTGGGTAGGGTCTAAGGCTAGAGATGTGGTTGGTTACAGGCTTTGGTACTCAGGAAGCGAGAGGCATAGGAATGGAGTTGGCATCCTAGTAGATAAAGAGCTTAGAGGGAAGGTAGTGGAGGTTAAGAGGATTAGTGATAGGTTGATGACTAGTAAGTTGGTCTTTGAGGGGCTTACCCTGAACGCATGTAGTGTGTATGCGCGCAGGTAGGCTTGGATAGGGAGGAGAAAATGCGGTTTTAGGAGGACTTAGATGAGGTGGTGTGAGGCGTGCCTAGCTCTGAGAAAATTGTTATAGTAGGGGATTTCAATGGGGACATCGGGGTGTTACCGAGAGGCTTTGGTGATGTGCATAGTGGTTTTTATTTTTGGGAGAGAATTGTGTTAGGGGAGCTGGAGCAATCAAAAGAGTGTCGTGATTTTAGGTATTGTAGACATTTTAAGATGGAGGAGGTCAGAGAGTTTGTTCGTAGGATGCGAAGGGGTAGGGTGACGGGGCCTGATGAGATTCCCGTGGATTTTTAGAAGTTCACTAGTGAGGCTGGTTTGACGTAGTTGACTGATTTATTTAACGGTATTTTCAAGTCGGCAAAAAATGCTCAAGCCCTAGCGATAGATTACTATGATACCTCTGTATAATAATAAGGGTGACATTCAGAGTTGCAACAACTATAGGGGTATTAAGTTATTAAGTCACACTCTGAAGATTTGGAAGAGAGTGGTTGAGTTGAGGTTGAGGAGGGTAATGTCTATTTCGGAGAACCAGTTTGGATTTATGCCCGGGCGCTCGATGATGGAGGCAATTCACCTGGTTTGAAGACTGGTGGAACAATACAGGGAAAAAAAAGGACCTGCACATGGTGTTTATCGACTTGGAGAAAGCGTACGACAAAGTCCCTAGGGAAGTCCTTTAAAGATGCTTGGAGGTGAGTGGCGTCTCGATGGCATATATTAGATCAATCACGGACATGTATGATGGAGCTAGACCCAGGTGAGGACGGCGGGAGGCGATTTAGAACATTTTCCTGTCTTAAAAGGGTTGCATCAGGGATCTACTCTTAGCCCATTTTTGTTTACTTTGGTGATGGATATGTTGACGCGGCGTATCCAAGGAGAGGTGCCCTGGTGTATGATTTTTGTAGATAATGTGATTTTAATTGATTAGAGTCGGGGGGAGGGGTAAATGATAAATTATAGGTGTGGAGACAGACCATTGAGTTTAAAGGGTTCAAGTTGAGTCAGAGAAAGACCGAATATTTAGAATGTAAGCTTAATGGATCGAGGCAGGAAGACGAGGTGGTAGTAAGGTTGGATTCTCAGGCGGTTTGTATGAAGGATAGTTGTAAGTATCTTGGGTCTATGATTCAGGGGAATGGCGAGATTGATGAGGATGTCTCTCACCGTATTGGGGCAGGATGGATGAAGTGGAAGCTCTCCTCGGGGGTGTTGTGTGATAAAAAGGTGCCCCTAAACCTTAAAGGAAAATTCTACAGGGTGGTAGTCCGTCCGATCATGCTGTATGACACAGAGTGTTGGCCAGTAAAGAACTCTCATATCCAAAAAGTGAAGGTGGCGGAAATGAGAATGTTGCGTTGGATATGTGGACTTACTAGGGGTGTTAAAGTTCAGAATGAGATTATTCGGGAGAAGGTGGGATTGGCTTCAGTAGAGGATAAGATGCGTGAAGAAAGATTGAGATAGTTGGGGAATATGATAAGGAGGGGCACGGATGCACCGGTTCGTAGGTGTGAGAGGCTTTCTTTGGATGGCTTTAGAAGGGATAGAGATAGGCTGAAGAAATATTGGAGAGAGGTGATTAGGCGGGGCATGGAACAGTTACAGCTTACTGAGGACATGACCTTAGACAGAAAGATCTGGAGAACGCCTATTAGGTTAAAAGGCTAGCGCCAATTTGGGTTGGTAGGGTAGGGCTTTACTTGGTTAGTGTATTTAGCTTGTTTTGCTACCTTGTTGCATGCTGTATTACGATTGCTTACTCTTCTTTGTTTACTATTCCTCTGTTCACTATTCCTTTGTAATTAGTGTATTTATGTATTGTCATCTTTTTATTTGGAGTTGATTACTATTCCCTGTCTTGAGTTGGGGGTCTATCAAAAACAACCTTGCTACTTCTCCGGAGGTAGTAGTATGGACTGCTTACATATTACCCTCCCCAGACCTCACTATGTGGGAATAAACTGGGTTTGTTGTTGTTGTTGTATAGAAACTAATTAGTTATTATTATATTATTTTTATTATTATTTTATTTATTTATTATTTTTATTTGTTATTATTAATTATCTTCTATAAAAAAAGAGAAAAAACAAAAGATTCAAAATTTAAAAAAAATCCTATCCTATTTGATATTAACTACTCCCCCCAAAATCATCCTATTTAAGGACTCCCCACCCTCTGACATTCGATCTACGTACATGAACACTGCTACAGACACTGAACCAAAAAAAAAGATCAGACACTAAAAAAAATCAACAGAAAAAAAAAGAGTGAAAAATCAGAAAACAAAAAATCAGAGAAAGAGTGGAGATTCAGAATTTCACTTGAAGATTTCGGTGACGACTTCGTGTTTCTATTCAACTTAACACAGGTTTCATTATGATCTTATGTAATTTATTACATAAACTTTATTATGAATCAAAATATGAATAAAGTTGTTTAAGTAATTTTAATATATTGTTTATAATGTGTTGTTGATTTATTAGTTGAATGCATATGTTATGATGTTGTATACTGTTAAGTTAATTCGGAACAAAGAAAATAACAGACAAAAAAAAATAATGGATATGTTATAATTTCATACGTTGTTACCTGCATATTCACATTCACCAGAAACATACATTGTTCACTACATCACAAACACTTTCACGCACATAGAATACAATTCGTGCGCACACTACTACACACACAATACACACATCAACACAAACACACTTACACAGTAGAAGAAAGTAAAAAAGAATATAAAAAAGGGGAGAATACTCACAAAAATACCTGAAGTTTAATCGGATTACCAGTTGAGCGTATCGAACTTTGCGGGGGTCCTATTACACACCTATACTTTTTTAAGTGGAATTAATCGCCCCCTGCAAAGTTATACCCAGTTTTGACGTTGGAAGTGCAGAACACGCGCTTTGTCTTCTCAATTTTATCACTTTTCAATATTTTTAACCATTATAACCATATTAAAGATTCCACAACTAAAATTCCTTCTACAAATCAAATTTCAAATGATTTCATTGAGTCACTTACAAATTTCAAGTCCAAAAAATTGGAAATTCAAGTTCAAATTTCAATTTCTGACTATTCAACACAACATGTGGCACATTGAACGCAATGAAACTAGAAATTAAATTTGAATTTAAGTACGAAATTGAATTTGAATTTGAAATTATTCAAAGTTTCAAATTGAAAACTTTCTTCAAAAATTATTCAAATTTGTTTCTAGTTCTGACGAACAATTTTTTATCCTCTCTTGGTGGATTTTCTTTTTTGATTTTCCCCTTAGTTGGTGGCCGATCAATGGTGGTTGGTTGGTGGTGGCAATGGTGGGTTAAATTTTGTCATTTTGATGGAATTGAAGAGGAACCATTTTGGGTGTGTGTGTTGAAATTAAATCAAATTGATGTAATTGAATTGAGTGTGTTAAATATGACCCATTTGGGTGTGTATATGTGTGATGAAATTGTGTTCAATTTCAATTCAACAATGGAGCAACCATTGTTGAAGAATCTGTTGTTGAAGAGAATAAAGAAAAAAGATAGAAGAAAAGAGAGAAGAATGAAAAAATAAATAAAAAATATAAAACTTTAAAAAATTAGAAAATTTAGGGGCTGTTTGGCAAAATAAAAAAAAGTTTTAAACGTTTTTTAATAGTTTTATGCGCTCAATGCGCGTGACTAACATACAATGGGTCAAGTAGCATATATATGCCATTAAAATATGGAAAAAGAAAGTCTGGGGCTAATAGGACCCCCGCAAAGTTTAGTATGCTTAACTGGTAATCCGATCAAACTTCAGGTATTTTTGTGAGTGTTCTCCCCCAAAAAAATGAGTTTGGAAATGGGGAGAAAATAGTAGGAGATTAATTTGTTTTTCGGCGAGGTTCGGCCAGAATTACCATTACTAGCCACACTAGCCTTGAAACTCGATGAAACACCATCATAAAACTGGCTAGATCTCATGGCGACGCCGGCCGACGAAACCAGCTGCGCCACCGCCGACCCGTTCTCCTAACCTTTCCCAAAAATTCATCGAAACCAACTACCGCCGATGCCCCTCTGTTTTCATACTTTCCCATCACCAACAACACCGGCAAAGCCCGTCGGTAACCAATCCATCGAGATTGCCTGGTCAAACCACCGAAAATTCCTTCCCCAAAATTGGCAAAACTCGTCGGTAACAACCCCCTAATGTCGCGAGTCCACCTCCATTTTTTCATTCTGCTGACTCCGGATTCCGGTGAAACCACCCATCACCGGCGATGCCACTGAGAATGAAATTATTGCTGAAAACTTCTCTAAAATATAAATTTACGATCAACAGCGCCGCCAACCACCAGATCCGCCCCTTTTCTCCGATTTTCTAACTAGATCTGTTGTTACTTTCTTCTCTCACCGTGCCAAAACTCATTTATGTGCTGTTTTAGACAAATACACGTATGATGACTAAAAATCAGTGTTTTTTATTTCTTTATTTTAATGATAGTAAAAATATTCCATATAAACTACTTAAATTTAATAATGGTCCTTGTCTTTTGTTTAAAATCGGACAATTTTAATTTTATTTTAGAAAGTCAAAATGGTATATTATTTTATTTTATTTTTCTTATTATAATTCTTATTAATAAAATTTATCAGTAATTTATTTATTAAATTATTTATCCTTTTAAATGAATTTTGTACAATTTTATTGTTAAAGTTAAATAGCATTTTGAATAAATAAATTTTCTTATGAATTTTTAAATGGTAAACTAATGTCTTTAGCATTAAACAAATTTTAGGCATATTTAAAATGTTTGTTTCAATTAAGAATGTGGTATACATATCTTTGGAGACATTTAAAAATTCAAGGATGCGATAATGCACCTCGATAAACATTTTTCTAAAAAATATAATTTTTCATGGAGTTAATATGAGAGTTATAGACAGCTATTAGACAATAAAATATGAGTGAATTTAGGCCTTAACATAATATATTAAAATAGTTTAACTCAAGATTAGTCAATAAAAGCGATCGTGTTAGAACCACGGGACTTGAGGGGTGCCTCACACCTTCTCCTCGGTCAACAGAACTCCTTACCCGGTTTTCTATTTTCGTAACCAAGGTGGAAACGCAATTTCCACCGCGTCGTACCATCAAGCAGTTTCCTGATTGTCCAATTTCCAGTGAGCTGGAGTGATTCCACCGCGTCGCGCCAACATGTAAAATTAGGATTTTTCAGTTTATTTTCAGAGTAGAAAAGGGTCATTTTGCTACCCCTATGTATACTCCTTAACACGAAATTTGGCCCTATTTCACCCAGAATATCATTGTTTTCTCTTAATTTTATTCAACATTACAAACTAGGGTTTCTACAAAGTCAAAAACCTTCCTTCTTCTTCAAAAAAAATCAAGGGAAATCAAAAAATCAAGAATCTCTCCAAGAACTTTCAAGAACAAGTTTCTCTAAGGTATGTAGATGTTGATTCTTGGGTCCCTTTCATTCAAGAAGCTCAAGAAAACTTTTCTAAATTTCAAAGCTTTTATGTTTATGAGTTTTCATGATTCATGTGAGTTGAAATTGATGTTCATGCTATTATTGAGTTGTGATTCATGTTTGTTTACAAGGTTTTCAAGCTTTGACCCTAGTATCTGATATTCATGTGATGTTCCTGATAAACCCTCTTCAAGTTGCTTGTTAAGTAGTATATTTATGTCAATTAAGTGTAGAAATTGTTGAATAAGCAAAGCATGCTCCCTATATGTTTGATAAAAAAACTTATGTGAAGGAATTAGAGCCATTATAGCATTTCGCCTAGAAATCCCCAATTCTGTGCAATCCCATGCATGCCAAGTGTTCGTTGAAAAGCCTTAGTGAATGAATTATGGCATGATAGCATGAAATTCCCCAATTATGTGTTCTTTGATACATGCTAAGACTTTAATACATGCTAAGTGTTTGAGGAATGAATTGTGACATGATAGCATGAAGTTCCCCAATTATGTGCTCTTCGATACATGCTAAGACTTTAATACATGCTAAGTGTATGATGAATGAATTGTGACATGATAGCATGAAATTCCCTAATTATGTGCTCTTCGATACATGCTAAGACTTTAATACACGCTAAGTGTTTGATGTAAGATCTTATTGAATGGAGAATGATCCAATAGCATGTCTCCCTATACTATCACGTGTTTATGATTCCCAAATGCTTGAAGAGATGCTGTAGTGATTGTAATGGTGAACGAATGTCCATGGTCTTGATAATTCAAGAATGGTTATGCTTTACTTTTATATTATCGAGTCCTGAGGGTATTTATACTCGATAAATTAGCTGCAATCTAGAGCCCGTGTCAGTTTCCTCGATAATCTCAGTCAAGCGACGACTCTCAGAACTCAGTGAGTTATAGAACTTTGTACTCTCAAATAGATACAAAACTCAAGTAATCTCAGTAATCTCTGTAGTCTCAGTATCACTAGTAATCTAGCCTCAGTTCTATACTCAACTTAAATCTAGTAGTATTCAAGTGTTCAGTTCAGTCCTCAGTAGTATTAGAATAATCTATCTCGAGCTCAGTGTCGTTCAGTCAAATAACGAGATTTAGTAGTATTCCATCAGATACGAAACTAAGTGAATTCAACTTAACTCAGTCAGATCATTTGAGAAACATGATCAGTATCAGATTCAGCTTAGTTTGTGTTCAATTAAGGATCAATTCAGAGTCTTTCAGTTGGGAGTAGGAACTAGCATCGAGCAAGGGCAGGGATGGAGGCTCCCCATCAGAGAGGTAGAGTCATTAAGAGCAATCCCTGAACTTCAGAACTACATAGCCAGCGCAGGATGCAGGAGTCACCCATCAGGAAAGGCTTGTCACTCGTCAGATAGGCTTGACTATTATATTGCCTTAGGCTTGACTTCCTGCTAGGGTCACTCGTCAGATAGGCTTGACAAGAGAGGTCTTTACCCTTGGCACAGTATTGACACCCTTCCAGCTGGGGTTACATATTGGATCCCACCAGTTGAGATTCGGGGCATGTCGGTTAAGTGACTACTTCCCACAGTTGTAGTTTTAGAATCAATCTTCAGAAATTAGGAATGTCAGATACAGTCATCTATCTCAGTGAGGAACTCAGATAGTTCCATTGATTCATGGACCACCCGTTAGATAGGCTTGGTCTCATATAAATTTATTCAGTATCAGATCTAGATATCACCCATTAGATAAGCTTGATCTCAGTCTCATATTCAGTTGAGTAATCTCATTATCAGATTCTGAGATCACCCGTCAGATAGGCTTGATCTCAGTCTTATATTCAGTTGGGTAATCTCATTATCAGATCCTGCCCATTAGATAGGCTTGATCTTAGTCTCATATTTAGTTGAGTAATATCATTATCAGATCCTGAGATTACTCGTCAGATAGGCTTGATCTCAATCTCATATTCAGTTAAGTAATCTCATTATCAGATCCCAAAATCACCCATCAGATAGGATTGATCTCAGTCTCATATTACGTTGAGTAATCTCATTCTCAGATCCTGAGATCACCCATCAGATAGGCTTGATCTCAGTCTCAGATTCAGTTGCGTATTCTTATTATCAGATCTAGAGATCACCCGTCAGATAGGTTTAATCTCAGTCTCAGATTCAGTTGAGTATTCTTGTTATCAGATTCAGGCATGATCATGTAATAGTAGATTATAGAATTATCCGCTAGAGAGGTTTAATCTTTGATGTAGTCAGTAGAGAGTAGAAAACTCAGAATTCAGTCAATGATATGAGTAGATTCAGTTAATCAGTTTTAGTATTTCGAGTCATGATGATTTCAGCTATGGTTCATGCATTCATGCATGTGTTCTCGTTCAGTACTCTCATGATTATTCAGTTAAGTAATTGTTCATGCATGAGACCTTTCATTTAGCCTTACCTCATCTTCATACTCAGTACATCCCCATACTGACACATTTATGCTATGGTTTTTTATTTGACACCATAGGCTAGAGGCACGAGATACAAAGTACCCTTAGTAGCTCAGTCCCAATCAGCAGCAGTAGACATAGCAATGAGTCCTCTTCAGTTAAGGATGATCCTTATTTTTATTATTATCGTATCAGATTTAGTTTATTTTTAATAGATGAAGTTAGTTGGGGACATGTCCCATCAACTCCACAGTTCGGACAGTTTAGAGGATTTTTGGACAGATAGATCAGTATTCAGTTTTTAATTTTGAGTATTTTTAGATGTTTTAAACCTTATGGCCAGTTTCTACATTAATTATCTATATTACGCAGTGTTCAGGTGCAGATATCAATAAAGGGTTGGCTTGTGGTCCTTCGGGATCCTGAGCACCGTGTGATGTTCCAGTTCTAGAAAATTGGGTCATTACTTATATGTGCTACTTATCTCTTATTTATTGCTTTAATATTGTTGAACTATTTTATAAATTATCTTCTCTTACGCACCCCCACTGAGTCTGAAATAAGATAGAAGGAATACATCGTATGCATCCTACTTTTTTTTTAGATAGCCGGAGTGTCAAGGAACCTGGTGAAGGATTATAGTCACACATGTTAGGCGGGGTTCGGATCGACAACTTTAATACCCCACAAATTCTTCTTTCATTCTGAGCCTTAGAGTGTATTCAGTAAAGCGAAAATCCGAGTCTAAAAGTTTTAGAAATATCTTTCTAAGTATGAAATACTTTGAATCTTTTGGAATTTCCCTAATTTCTACTCTTTTTCATGTAGAGAATTGAATAAGCTTTCCATCGATACCAAATTTTCCCAAATCCGACAATCGGGTGAAGAGTTCGAGCTATTTTAGTGAGACAGTGTGCCACCTGGCACTTTAGCGCGTCGCGAAGCCAGCCAAAATGGCAATTGTCAAAATCCAGTGAGCCTTCGCAATTATGAAGTGTCGCGCCAAGTCTTAATTTTAGAATTTTTCAGTTTCTAGTGAACCTCTGCAATTTCACCGTATTGCGGTATAGTTCTAGTTTGCAACCCCGGGGGCAATGTGATTTCCACAGCGTCGCGTCGTCGTGCAGTTTCCCAATTGTCCAAATTCCAGTGAGTTGGCGCGATTATGGCACATCAAGCCAGCATATAAAATTGGGATTTTTCAGCTTAATTCCAAGGGCTTTTTGGTCTTTTTCCCTTTCTCCCCAGCCTCTATAAATACCCGATTAAGGGATCTCAGCCTCATTTCTATCCTTCCACTTCAAAGCTAGGGTTTTTAAAAAAATCAAACCCTCTCTTCTTCTACAACCAAAAACCAAGAAAGGTCAAGAGGGAGATCAAGAGTCAAGGGAGAATCAAGAGAAATCAAGAATCTCTCCAAGAACCTTCAAGAAAAGAGTTTCTCCAGGTACGTAGATGTTGATTCTTGGGTCCCTTTGATCCAAGAAGCTCAAGTACCTTTTTCTAAAACTCAAAGATTTTATGTATATGAGTTGTTAATGATTCATGTAAGTTGAAATTGATGTTCTGTATGCTATTGAGTTTTGATTCATGTTTGTCTACAAGATTTATAAACTTGAACCCTAGTATGTAGAATTCTTGTGTTGGTGGTGATGAACCCTAGTATGTGGAATTTTTGTGTTGGTGGTGATGAACCCCAGTATGTGGAATTCTTGTGAGGGTGGTAATGAACTTTCTTAATGATGCTTCCTATATGAAGTGTTCATGTTAAATAGGAGTAGAAATGGTTGAATAAGTGAAGCAGGTTCCCCATAAGTTGATAAAAAGTTAAGTGAAGCATAAGGGTCACTATAGTATGTTGATTCGGAAACCTAAAAGTATGAGCAAGTCTATGCATGCCTAGTGTTTGATAAAATGCCTTAGTGAGTGAAATGTGCCATGATAGTATGAAATCCCCAAGTAGGCCTAAACCCATACTTGCTTAGTGTTGTTGAAAGACCTTAGTGAACAAGTCGAGATATGATGGTTGTAAATTCCCCAATTATGTGCTCTCTAATATATGCTAAGCTTTTAATACATGCCAAGTAGTTAGCAAGTAAGTTAAGACATGATAGTATGAAATTTTCCCCAAATTATGTGATGTCCAAATACATTTCAAGACTGATTTAGGTATGAAGTACTTGAGGTAAGACCTTGTTAAAGGAAGTATAATCTAGTAGCATGTTTCCCTAGGCTAGTACATGTTGATTTTTCCTAAATGCTTGACGTGGTGTCTTAGTGATTGAAAAGGTGAAGGTATGTTATGTTTCCTAAATACTTGAAGAGATGCTTTAATGATAATGATGATGAATAAATGACTGTGATGATGAATGAATGATTTTGATGATGATGATGAATAAATAGTTATGATGATGGAGGAATGATTATGCTTTATTTTATGTTATCGAATCCCCAGGGTATTTATACCCGATAATTTAGCTGATGTCTAGAGCCCGTGTCAGTTTTACAATAATTCCAGTTGAGCCACGATTCTCAAAACTCAATGAGCTATAAAACTCTGTATCCGCAGACAATTACAGAACGTAAGAAAGCTCTGAAATCTCAGTAATCTCTGTAATCTCCGTATCGCTAGATCACTAGCCTCATCTCTGTACTTAACTCAGATCTAACAGTATGCAAATGTTCAATTCTAATCTCGGTAGTGATCGAACAATCTAATCAAGCCCTGTATTATCAGTAAGATACCGTGATTCAATACCATTTCCGTCAGATACAGAACTAAGTGATCTTAACATAGCTCAGTTAGATCTTTTGATAAACGTGATCAGTATCAGATTTAATTCAGTTGTGTTCAGTTAAAAATTCAGTCAGAGTCTTTTAGTTAGGAGTAGAAACTAGCACCGAGCGAGGGAAGGGATGGTGGCTCCTCCCATCAGCGAGAGAGAGGTCGGAGTTGTTAGTAGCAATCCCTAACCTCCAGAACTACGTAGCCATTGAAGGATACAGGAGTTACCATTAGAAAAAGGCTATCACCTCCAAAGAGAGAGTATTTGACTATTATATTGCCTTAGGTCGACTTTCTAGTAAGGGTCATCCGCTAGAGAGGATTGACCAGAGAGAGGTCTTTACCCGTGGCATAGTATTGACACCCTTCCAGATGGGGTTATAGGTTGGATCCCACCTGTGGTAGGTTGGGGAATGTCAGTTAAGTAACTACTTCCCATAATTTCAGTTTCAGTTTTAGATTCAGTCTCAGTCTCAGTATCAATCTTCAGAAATCAGGATTGTCATATATAGTCATCTATCTCTATGAGGAACTCAAATATTTCCATTGATTCATGGACCATTCGTCAAATAGACTTGGTCTCATATACAGTTATTTGATATTATATTCAGAGATATGCCGCCAGACAGGCTTGATTACAATCTCAAATTTTATTGAGTATTCTTGTTGTCAGATTCAGATATGATCATTTCCTTACCATTGATAAAAGCTTCCTTAATTATCCTTTAGAGAGATTGATGCTTAATCTTGTCAGTCGAAAGCAGTAAGCTCAGAATTCAGTCATTGATATAAGTACATCCAGTTTCTAAGTCATCAGTATCGTATGAGTTAGTGTCTCAGTGTCAGTAGTGAGTTCAGTTTACTGTAAGGCAATATCCGAGTTTCAGTCTCTAAAGTTGTGATGATTGTGACTATGGTCTATGCATTCATGTATGTGTATGTGTTCTCATGCTGCATTTTCATGATTATTCAGTTTAGATATTATGCATGCATGAGCCCTTGCATTTAACCTACCCCGTCTACATACTCAGTACATCCCTGTATTGACCTATTTATGCTGTGGTGTTTTATTTGGAACCATAGGTTCAGAGGTACAGGATCCAGAGTTTCCTCGGCAGTTCAGTCCTAGCCAGCAGTAGTAGCCATAGCTATGAGTCTTCTTCTTTCGATGACGAATCTCAGTTTACTATTATTGTATCAGACTTCGTTTATATTTTCAGTAGACGGAGTTAGTTGGGGACCTGTCCCATCAACTCTACAGTTCAGATAGTTTGGAGGTTTTTTAGACGGATGCATTAGTATTCAGTTTTCAATTTTGTGTATTCATAGATATGTTGAACCTTATGGCTATTTTTCGCATTTATTTCATATATTATATAGTGCATAGGTACAGATATCAGTAAAAAGGTTAGCTTGTAGTCCTTCGGGTCATAAGCACTGTGTGACATATCAGGATGGGATCTCGGGGTGTTATAACAATAAATTCAGAGTAACCTTGCTACCGAACAAGTTCTTCCTCCCAGAATCGAGTGTCTGCTCGGGTAAGCCAGTCTAGACCCCTATCCATATTAGGATAAACTTAGAAGAACTGAAACTCAGAATCTGGTTATCCCTATTAGGTTCTTCTTTATCTGAATCATGTACATTTTGACTTAGCGGGACTCGGTACAGGGGTTGGGTCTGTGTAAGACAAATGTCCCTTTATAATGACCGACATGTGCATCCTACGTGCTCTTTGACATTTATTTGAAAGGATATTTGACCGGATTTTAGGTAACTTGGTAAAATGTAAAAGAGTATATTGTCCCCAAATTTAATAAATCATTTTTTGAAGAAATTAAAAATATGCGTTGTTCCTTCTTTTTAAGGTCATCATAAACTATGAGGGTCTGATTCTCACTCTTTAGTGGGATACATAGGAAGTCCTTCCCAGGATACGACCCTATCTTTTAAAAATTATTCATAGATTTATTGGGGAATATTTTGAAAATATGATTACTTTCATAATTATTTTTCTAATCATCAAGTCTAATTTTTATATATCTTAATATATAGCCCTGAATCTTTAGGGATCATGAGGCTAAGTTTTTGCAAAATAAAAAATATATATATATACATCTTAACAGCCTTGAATCTTTAAGGGTCTTGATGCTAAGTTTTGTACGACATATATTTCAAGAACTACGCACACCTGATTCTCATCTTAATGAGATACGTAGGCAGTCCTTCATGGATTCGGTGGTCTTAAAAAGTTGAACTCCGATACATTAGTTTTATCCAAAATAAAAATAGTATTAAGGTAGTTGGTTTGCGGCTAAGTTGGCTTCTCATACATGAAACGGAGGTTCAAAGAAATGAGAAAGATGACCCGCAAAGAGGGTGTAAGGTCTGACAGTGAGGAAAAATAGAATTAGTTAATTTCGTAAGAATTAGCATCAATGGAAGAAAATAAGTTATTGAAACAAAAAATAGTGGAGATGTATCGGTCTTGGTTGCATGGACAAGCCCCGCCTTCCTCAATCCCTAGACTTACAAATACAAATGTTCCAAATCTCGCTCAAGCTCACACTGGAGATCCATTTTACCCACCTGGATTCGGCCCATATGATAATGTATCTGGTGCTGCTAGTACTTCCACCATGCGCCCACCAAATTCATCTGTCATAAATAACCTATTTTTCACTCCTGTAGCACAAGCTACTGCGGGTCCTCAATCGACAGTACAGAAAAATATGGGTGAACCAAGTCATGATCAGTTGTATCCTCCTGAAATGATTTTCAAAACCCAAAATCCACATTATTATGCTCATCAACACGATTCTTCTATTATGATTTATAAGATTGTTAAAGGTGAAAAACAGGAAGAGTTGGCCAGGAAAGTGAGAAGCTTGGAGCGGAGTATGAGAAATATGCAAGGATTAAGAGGGCCAAAAAATGTTTCATACAAAGATTTGTGTATGTTTCCTAATGTCCAATTGCTGCTAGGATTCAAAATGTCAAAGTTTGACAAGTACAATGGTCATGGTGATCTTATGGCTCATTTGAAGAATTTCTGCAATCAATTAAGGGGAGCAGGTGGAAAAAAAGAATTATTAATGGCTTACTTTGGAGAAATCCTGACGGGGATAGCTTCTGAATGGTTCATTGACCAAGATATTTCTCGTTGGCATGTTTGGGATGACATGGCTCAAGATTTTGTTCAACAATTTCAATATAATATTGAGATAGTGCTAGATTGCACCACACTTGCCAACATGAAAAAAAAGACAACTGACAGTTTCCGAGAATATGCTGTCAGATGTAAAAAGCAGGCTGCAAGAGTCAGACCATAGATAAAGGAGTCTGAAATGATTGATATATTTTTACAGGAACAAGAACCTGATTATTTTCAGCATTTTTTGTCTACTATTAGAAGCATATTTGCTGAGGTCATTAAAGTTGGAGAGATAGTAGAGAGCGGAATTAAGTCTAAAAAGATTATCAGCTAGACTGCTTTGATAGCAACAACACAGGCAATTCAAAGTGGTTCAGGAAGCTTTGGTGGAAACAAAAGTAAAGAGGATGTAAAACCTATTATGCCAGGTCCATGACAAAAATGGAGAGGTGCGTGTCACCCTTACGCATAATCTCAATCCCGAATTTATGTTCAAGACCCATATAACCATCCACGACACTACGTTCCTCCACAAAATCCACTATATTCTACTCCATCTCCTCAGTATTTTATCTATAATGCACAATTATATGCTCGGACCCCTCCTTATCAGCAATGACATGCACCAATACCTTACAATCATCCTCCAATTCCTCAAACATACCCAAGCCCCTCCAGACTCGATTTTCACTCTAAGCCAAACAATGAAAAAAGGCAGAATCTAAGGGATAGTTTCACACCAATTGGAGAATCATATACCAGTTTATTCCATAAATTGATACAAAAGGACATGATCACTCCTCTTCTTAGGTACACCCTTGACCCATATTCAAGAAACTTTGATCCTAATATACGATGTGTATATCATTCTGATGTTCAGGGTTATAGTACTGAAGATTGTCGTGCTTTGAAAAGAGAAATCGAAAGAACGATTCAAGATAAATTGATTATGGTTCAGGACATTGACAATGGTGAAGGCTCTAGTCATGTTGATGTGCGAACTGACTAAGATGTCAAGTTCATCAATTGAGAAGTCACTCCTCCCCTTCCTAGAAAGAATTTGTAGAAGTTTATTTTGTTTTTTTTTTTGTTGTCCGAATTATTTTTGGATTGTAGTTCAGAGTCTATCTTATTTTTTCTATTTGTCATTTATGTTGAAACTCGGTCATCTTTTCTTTTAACAAATGTAGTGTTCCTTTTATTTATTTTTATTTTATTTTATTTTACTTTATTTTAATATATATATATATATATATATTACTTGTTCATCTTTCCTTTCTTTACATAGTTCTTCTATGTGGATTTTAGTAATATGATAGGCATGCTGAATTTTCACCGGATCTTAAAATCTAATCTAATTCTGAAACACTTGACCAAGAAGATAGAGTTGAAAGAAAACAAAATATGTAGGGAAATAAGTAAAGTGTTGTGATGTTTGCTGACTAAGTTAAAGCCTCACTTGAATGGAATGAAGTAATCTCTTTGTGAATCAAAAATGACCTGGTCATCAACGAGAAGGTCCATCTCAAACACTTATGGGAGCGATCAGAGGATATATAGTCTCCGCTATCAGGAGAAGCCAAAGGAGGTTAGCTTCAAAAACGCATGAGTCCTCTAATGGGAGAAATGTAGAAGACAATTTGACCTTTATGTTTGACAAGTGCATAAAAAGTAGTGACACAAGTTCTTAATCACGATCAATGTTGAAAAGATGTGTATCAATGTTGAAAAGATGTGTATGAACTTTATGTTCCATTTCAAGATCGCATGTTTATGTACTTGCATTTTTAAGGATTGATATGATGAGGGCGTTTCATTCTGCTATCTAAATGTTGTGCCATCCTTTGTTATCCCGCTTGAGCCTTAGTTTTATTTTCTTTCATACACCTCTTTTGGAATCAAAATAGAGTAAAAAAAGTGTCAAGAAAGAGAAATATAGGCAGAAAAAATGTCAAGAAAAAGAAATAGAATCAACAAAAATCTTTAAAAAAGAGTCAAGAAAAAAAAAAGAGTTCAAAAGAAAATCAAGCAAATGAACAAAATGCCTGAAATACGTTTGACCTAATTTTTCCTATGACAAGATACATAGGCAACCCTACTCTGGGGTTCGGTCTAACCAAGTAAAAAATCAATTTACCCAGTATGAAAAAAAATTAGGGCAAAAATATATTTCCTTAAGAGTCGATTCTAAAAGTTGTATTCTTCACCTAATTTATTTATATTTTTGAGCCTCATGTCATCCTTTTTTTCTTATCCTATCCAAAAGCCAAGTTACAACCAAAGAAAGACCTTTAGATCAATCTTTGAGAATGGCAAGGCTAAGCATGTATGTGTATTTGAGGTTTCATATTGTGAGCACCATAATGTGATAGTAAGTTGTGAGTTCAATAAAAATGAGAGAGTCTTATAGGTCAAAACCCTCATGGGTAACATAAAGGGATAGTGAGTTATAAGAACAATAAAAACTAAGGGAGTCTTATTGGTGAAAATTCTCATGGACACCATAAGGCGATGGTGAGTTGAGAAAAAAATAAAAATGAGATAGGCTCTTTGGCAAAAATCCATTGAGGTGTCACTAGCCGAAGAAGGATTGTAATCTAGAGGGAACAAATTCAACAGTGGCTCAGTTTCAAGCCCAATAAGTGGGTAAAAGTTGACAAATGATAGTGTTGAAAGATCCGCTTGTTTAATTCAGAAATGTATGTCATAATCACCGGAATTGGCTATGACATTCAAATAAGTTTTCCTTTATGTTGATTTGAAAAAGAGATGTATTGTATTTTCCTTTTTTTTATTTTATTATTATTTTTCTTTTTAATTTTGTGTCTTTGTCGTCGAACGAAAAATCAATATCTTCATCTTTCACGTATTTTAGTCAAATTTATGTCAAAACATGTGAGAAAGAACTTTAAAATTTGCTACCAACTCACTCAATTGCACAAAGCACGACAAAGGGCTAATGCACTAAGTTAACATGCTTAAAAATAAAGTAGGATATTCAAGAATGCTTGTTACCCGATAGTTTTTGGACTCATAGGGGTGTATCTGAAGTTGAACCTGGAGACATCATGCAATAAAAATATAATTTGAGTCAAAAGATTTTTGTAGTCAGAATTTGGGGTCAATACTACAACAAGTCAACAATACCGATCGATGATTTGCAATGGAGCTGAGCATGACAAGTGCAACAGATTGCCTCAATATCCAAATACCACAAATCAACCACCCTATTTTTAAATTAAAAAGTTTTATTTATATGAAACAAAAACATGTGTTACTTTCAAATAAAAGGTTTCAAAGCCTAAATATTAAAAGCTGCAATTTCACATTTCTGCAAATGCAAGAGGCAATATTGTTACACAGATTTGGTAATCACAATAATGGTAAAAACCCATCATTTTAACCCTAGGAGACGCACTTCCTAGTCAAGGTATGTAAGTTTTATTTGTTAGTTGACGCACTTCCTAACTTGAACATTCACTCCTAGAAAAAGCAATTTCTAGTCGAGTCATTTCATTTAATTCCTAAGAATCGCACTTCCTAGTCAAGGTATGTCAGTTTTTAGTTGTTAGGTGACACACTTCCTAACTTAAACATTCACTCCTAGAAGAAGCACTTTCTAGTCAAGTCATTTCATTTATTCCTAGGAGACGCACTTCTTAGTCTGAATAAGTTAGTTTTTATTTGTTAGGTGACGCACTTCCTGACTTGAACATTCACTCCTAGAAGACGCACTTTCTAGTCAAGTCATTTCATTTAACCATTAAGAGACGAACTTCCTTGTCTGGGTAATTGAAGTTCCATATGTTAGGTGACACACTTCCTAACTTGAACATTTACTCCTAGAAGATGCACTTTCTAGTCAAGTCATTTCATTTAACCCCTAAGAGAGGCACTTTCTAGTCAGGGTATGTTAGTTTTCACGTGTTAAGTAACACATTTCTAGATTGAACCATTACTCCTAGGAGACGCACTTCCTAGTCTAGATAATTCAAGTTTCATTTGTTAGGTGATGCATTTCCTAACTTGAATCATTACTTTTAGAAGACGCACTTTCTAGTTGAGTCATTTCATTCCACTCATAGGAGATACACTTCTTAGTCTGGATAATTCAAGTTTCAGTCGTTAGGTGACACACTTCCTAACTTGAATCATTACTCCTAGAAAATGCACTTTCTAGTTGAGTCATTTTATTTAACCCCTAGGAGACGCACTTCCTTGTCTAGGTGATTTAAGTTTCATGTGTTAGGAGACGCACTTCCTAATTTTGGTCATCAGTTTTACTCTGAAGAGATGCATTTCTTTAGCAGGGCCTTAATTCACTATCTTTACTGTACTTTTCAAAAATTATGATCTGATGACACTCAACAAAATTTTCTAATGCAAAATGAGGAAAAAAGATTTTGTGTTTATTGAATTTATTATATTCTCAGGACCCTCCTGAAGAATGAGAATTTATTTTTGCACTGAACCCTTTTGAAGAATGGAAATTTATTTTTTGCTCAGGATCTTCCTGAATAATGGAATTTATTTTTTGCTTAGGACCCTCCTAAAGAATGGGAATTTATTTTATGTCCAGGACCCTCCTGAAGAATGGGATGTTATTTTTCTATTTCACTATTGGCTTTGAGTCCAGGAGCCCACATAAAGAATAGGGTAAATAAAAAAAAGTTCAGGAGCCCGCTTGAAGAACAAGGTAAAGAAAAATAAAGTCTAGGAGCCCGCCTGAAGAACAGGATGAAGAAAAAAGTTCAGGAGCCCTCTTGAAGAACAAGGTGAAGAAGTTGTAAGTCCAGGAGCCTGCCTGAAGAACAGAGTGAAGAAAAAGGAAGTCCAGGAGCCTTCCTGAAAAATAAGGTGAAAAAAGTTGTAAGTCCAAGAGCCCCCCTGAAGAACAGGGTGAAGGAAAGTAAATCCAGGAGCCTGCCTAAAGAACAGGGTGAAGAAATACGCAAGCCAAGAACCCACCTGAAGAATAGGGTGAATTTTCAAGTTCAGGTCATAAATATTCGAATCAAAATTTCAGAGAAATTGTATTTTTCATTTTTGATTTTGTTAATCATTTGATGTAAAAAGCAGAAGTCGTTAACCGAAAACTCAACGGAATCTCACTCGACGTCTAACTCATTCTCTCACCATGTTACCTTTGAACTACCCGTGACCTGATTCCCTTATAACCTGGGATAGGTAGGAGGTCCAAAAACCAGGGCTCGGTCACATTTTTCTTTTATTTGAATTTTATTTTATCCTTACCTTTCAAATAATTGGAGGGTCAAAAATAATATCTTGTCTACTTCTTTGTATAAAAACTCTTCGAGATTTCAAATAGAGAGGGGCAAAATGTAGACACGTGATTTTAACCCTCCCCGAGTTTAATATATATATTTTTTGATATTAAATATTTATAGTTGGTCTAATATTATTTAAATTCTTATTTTTATTTTAATAAATTTTTAGTTAAAAAATAAAGTTAATTTTAAGGTGTTTTATTTTATTTTTATTCTAATTTTTAAAAAATAATACAAACATTTTCAAAAAATATTTTCTTTTTAAATTTTAAACAAATAAGCTCGTAGTTTTACTACTATCTTAATTATATTTATTTTTGGCTATTTTATAATTTTTTATTAAATTTTATTAAATATAAAATTAATTAGTTAATATTATATTATTTTTATTATTATTTTGTTTATTATTATTAATTATCTTCTATAAAAAAAAAAAAAGAGAAAAAATAAAAGATTCAAAATTTTAAAAAATTCTATCCTATTTGATATTAACTACTCCCTCCAAAATCATCCTATTTAAGGACTCCCCACCCTCTCACATTCGATCTACATACATGAACACAGCTATAGACATTGAACCTGAAAAAAAAGACTAGACACTAAAAATAAATCAACAGAAAAAAGTAAAGAGAGTGAAAAACCAGAGAACGAAAAATCAGAGAAAGCGTGGAGATTCAGAATTTCACTAGAAGATTCCGGTGACAACTTCGTGTTTCTATTTAACTTAACACGGGTTTCATTATGATCCTATGTAATTTATTGCATAAACTTTATTATGAATCAAAATATGAATAAAGTTGTTTAAATAATTTTAATATATTGTTTATAATGTGTTGTTGATTTATTAGTCGAATGCATATGTTATTATGTTGTATATTAAATCACTGAGTGTCATGCATAGACTGTTAAGTTAAATTCGGAACAAAGAAAATAATAGAGAAAAGAAAAATTGAATCTCTTACAATTTCATACACTGTTACCTGCATATTCACATTCACCAGAAACATACATTGTTCACTAAATCCCAAACACAATCACGCACACAGAATACAATTCATGCGCACACTACTGCACACACAGTTCTCTATAGACAATACACACATCAGCACAAACACAATTACACAGTAAAAGAAAGTCAAAAAAAAAAGTATAAAAAAATGAGACTGAAAATTGAGAGAAAACAGTAGGAGATTAATTTGTTTTTCGATGAGGTTTGGCCGGAAATACCATTACCAACCACACTAGGCTCGAAACTCGATGAAAAACCATCATAAAACCGGACAGATATCATGGCGACGCCGGCCGACGAAACCAACCGCGCCACCGCCGGCCCTTTCTCTTCCCTTTTCCCAAAAATTTGTCGGAACCAACTACCGCCGGCACCCCTTCATTTTCCTCCTTTCCTGTCACCAACAACACCGACGAAGCCCGTCTGTAACCAACCCATTGGGACTGCCTGGTCAAACCGCCGAAAATCCCTTCCCCAAAACTGGTGAAACTCACTGGTAACAACCCCCTAACGCTGCGGCTCCACTAACCTTTTTTTGTCCTGCTGATGCCGGATTCCGACGAAACCACCCGTCACCGGCGACGCCACTGACAATAAAATTATCGCCGAAAACTTTTCTAAAAAATAAATTGGAGATCAACAGTGCCGCCAACCACTAGATCCACCCCTTTTCTTCAATTTTTTGACTAGATCTGCCATTACTTTCTTCGCTCCCCGTCCCAAAACTCGTTTATGTGCTGGTTTACACAAATACACGTATGATGACTAAAAATTAGTTTTTTTTATTTCTTTATTTTAAAGATAATAAAAAATATTCTATATAAACTATTTAAATTTAATAATGGTCCTTATCTTTTATTTAAAATCGGACAATTTTAATTTTATTTCAGAAAGTCAAAATGGTATATTATTTTTTTATTATAATTGTTATTAATCAAATTTATCAATTATTTATTAAATTATTTATCTTTTTAAATGAATTTGTACTATTTTATTGTTAAAGTTAAATAGAATTTTTAATAAATAAATTATTTTATGAATTTTTAAATGATAAACTAATGCCTTTAGCATCAAACAAACTTTAGGCATATTTAACATGTTCGTCTCAATGATGAATGTGGCATACACATCTTTTTGAGACATTTAAAAATTCAAGAATGTAATAATGCACCTCGACAAATATTTTTCTAAAAAATATAATTTTTCACGGAGTTAATACTAGAGTTTTAGACAAATTTTAGATATTAAAATTGAGCGAACTTAGATCTTAACATAATTTATTAAAATAATTTAAATCAAGATAAGTTAATAAAAGCAATCGTTTTAGATCCACGGGACTCGAGGGGTGCCTCACACCTTTCCCTCTGTCAACAAAACTCCTTACTCGATCTTCTGTTTTCACATACCAATAAAGAGTTATTTTCTTTTAATTAGGGATTCAATAAGGTGACTTGGAATACCATAACTCAATTCCAAGTGGCGACTCTATAAATCCCTATTCAATATCAACACTTTAATTGGGAAACCCCTTAGACTCCAATCTTTCGAGCGAAAAAGGTGTGTGACATTTAAGAATTCATTATTTTTTTTTTAATATTTTAAATACTGTTTCCTATTAGTTTGTTTGACTATGATTATACACTACATTGAAATTGTTGTCTTGTCTTTAAATTCAGGACTCACAAACTCTAAATCCTGACTTCGCCTCTGTTTTAATCTATTGATGAAGAATATATTATCTCCCATTTAATAGATGTTAAATTTGTTAAGCATTATTTTCTCTCACCATTTGCAAACTGATCATGAAAAATATTATTTAAAATTATAAAATATCATTCCCCAAATACTTTTCAAAAAATTATTAATAAAATTATGCGACGACTTGATTAATGATAAGGGTATTTTAATATATTTTACATATTTTCAATAAATTAAGACTAAAAATTTTGAAAGCTTTCATTACTTTTTTCAAATTTTGTGTCAAATTAAAACATTCAAATACAAATCAAATATATATATAAGTGTGTGTGTGTGACACGATTAAAAAATTTTAACATTTGAGATTTCAAAAATTTTAAACTTTTAATTATTTTTTTTAGTTAAAGTATACAAATAAAAATAAACTCTAATATAAAATCAAACAAAATTTAAAGAAGCCCAAGATGAGGCAAAACAATCTTTTTAGGCCCAAAAATTGACCCAACCCAATTTAGACCATAAAAATCTGTCCGGATCTCTTTTACTTTTGGAAAGTTGCAAAACGCTCCATCTTTGAACTGTTCTTCACTTTTTGACAAGTGCAGAGTCTCCTCAGTTTCTTTGTCTTCATAGTATTGAAAGTTGCTGAGATAAACTTAAATGTTCAATATTTATTTATTACTTTTCTTACCTTCAATTAAATTTTGCACTTTAGAGAGAAAGAGGGTATGATTTTAGTGAGTTAAAAGTATCAATTTTAAACCCCTGTATCTATCCCTATATGCAGAGTTATCTAACAATACAAAGTTGCTGTTGAAGCCAAAAACTAATGCAAGTGAAAAGGTGACATTGTTAGTCCATTTTTTATTGAAGAGTTGGAAGGAATTGACTGTTGTATCTTCTTGGAAAAGAATAAAAAACATAAAGTGGGATTGTCTGTCTTATACCAGAAATTGAAAAGATTGATGCATGTTAATTTGGGGGTTTTGGTTGAAGAAAGGTGAACAAGATAGTTGGTTAGAGTTTTTCAAAACTAATTATTTGGTGGTGATGGATAATTAATAGTTTCAGATATAATTTGTGTCAGGTATGTTAATTTTACTAATTTTGAACGTTTTGATGTTTGCATGTCAGCTTAGATACATAAATTCACTTGAGCTATTTATGGTTATTGTTTGTTCTTATTTGATGTTTTCTTTTGATGGGGTTATGATTTTTTATTAAAATTTCTTATAGGGGATATTGTTTCTTTAGCTGACTTTGTAAGAAATCAACCCTACAACCTATTGTTTTGATGGATTCCAATTATGTGTGTATGACAATAATAGTAAAAAGGAGACCAAAGTGTGACGGATATGATATCCAAGGGGAGATTTTGAAGGTCTTTTTCAAGTCAAGGCTTAATCAATGGGCTAATGTTGGGTTCAGCTTTGGTATTTCTTAATTGGCGAAATTTACAACGTAGAAATATTTCCATAAACTGTTATCCTTCCTACATGTACATTTCCCATAATCTGATGTCGTTTTTGCAATCTGCAAGGCTGTATTGTTCTAGAGATTTTTTTTATTTTTTATTTTGAGTGTATTACTCGATGTGCTTGGTTGCAAGGTTTGCTTGCTATTGAGGGATGTTAGTTGGTTTAGGGTACTGCGTTGCACGTGTATCAAGCGATAACTAAAAATAAATTATTGTGTGTATGTTATTTTATTAATTACGAATTACAAAAATGTAATGTAATATTGATGATAAAAAAGTGTAGCTAATTAAAGAGGAATATAGTCATTATACTTATTTCCTAATTCTAAAAGCACCTTATTTTACGAAGAGTTATTTTTATTCTTAGGAACTATGTATACCTTATATAACATTTGATAGGTACATAAGAAATAAGTTATTGATGTATTGATGGTTAATTCAAATATAAACGTGGTGTATATTTTAGTCTATACAAAATATAATATAAATTACAATATTTAATAACTTTAAATAAAATTGTCTCTGGACTTTTTATTGGTGAACTGTATAAATTACTTTTAATATAAAGAAGCTTACTCAAAATATTTGGAAGACATGTTATTGAAAAAATAGTCCTGGAATAAAATGAAGGAATATTTTATTTCATATTTGGTGTGAGGTATTAGTTTGTATCAAGATTTATCTCATCATTTACATCATAGTGATGGAATAAGTTATCACATATATATTATGAGATAAGTAATTCTGAAATTAATTATCCCGAAATAATTCTTTACCAACCAAATGAATCCTAACATTACAACACGAACTTTGAAGATAAAATTGTAAAGTCCGGGTCAGACCCGAAATAAGGCCCAAAATTTTAAAAAGGAAAAAGGCTCAAATATGCCACTGAACTATCAAAAATGGCTCATTTATGTTATCCGTTAAAAATTGGACTCATTCATGTCATCGCCGTTACAAAACTGACTCATCCATGTCATTACTTTTAACAGCCGTTTTTTAGAAAACAGCTTTGTCATGTGGCGGCATATTAGAGGTCCACGCCATTTTTTATTTTTTTAAATTAAATTTTTTTAAAAAAAATAATTTTTTTTATGCATTAAAAAGAATCCACCCAACTTTTTGATCCATTAAAAATTAGTTTAATCTATACTTTTAAAATTTGAGATTATTTGTATATTGCCCCATATCAATAGTTTTTTTTTCTTTTTTCGGCTTTCACGTGTGACTCTGTTCATAATACAGATCAATAATATGATCATCTCCCTTTGAACTAAGTTTTACTTGATTAATTACTGTTAATGAGTTAATTTTGAGATTATTTTTGTATCGCCTCATATCATCCGAGTATTTATAGTTACCAAGTTCATCGACTTTTTTTTTGGTTGTATGCAGCTTAAAATTGTGGTCACATATAGTAAATTTATCCATAGACAAGCAAAGACAATAAGACAATACGTCTCATGTCGTCACTCTATCATCCTCATACCCATCCTGCAAAAATTTCAATACAGTGGCGTTGATATCAATTATTGTGCTAATTAATTACCATAAAATACTTTTAATATTGTATGATATCATTCGCTTTGAACCAAATTGACATTTATTTTTCAAGAGACCTTAAATATCCGACATTTTATAAATAATTTTATTTCTTTTTTACTTTTCACGTGGGACATTGTTCTCTCAAACACTCATTATACTGCTCCCTTTCATCCTTTTTAATATGTTGTTTAATGTTTTGACACAATCATATATTAATATAATTATTTGACAATCAACATTAATCATTGGAGGTAGAATATTTGTCTAAATTACAATTATGTTTTTCTTAAATTTCAATTTGATTTAATGATATAGTTACATAAAAATTGGTGACACATCATAGTTTTATATCCTTGTATAATTAATTTTAAGGGGTCCAATCCTAATTAGAAATTGAATAAAAAGAATATATAAGCCATGCATGCAAGTACAACTCACAAGTATTATGTATGCATAGTCTTTATCATTTCATTATATACTTAATTCAATGAATTGATTAATTCCAAAATTTTATTGTTCTTTTCTCTTTAAAGAAATAAAATATCTAAGAAGAAAGAATAAAATGAAGATGACATGGAATTTGTATAATATAGTCTAAGGCCAGTTGACATATATAAAAACAAAAGTAAATCCAATATATTTTTGATAAGTTAGATAGCATGGGAGTATATATTTGTGTGGGAGTATAAAATAAATTAATGTATATTTTATATATACTAGTTTAGGTGTACGCGCCTTGCGCGTGTACCTCACTTTGATGAGTTCAAGCATTGCACTAAATAAGATATTTGTTTCAATAATAAAGATGAATACAATAATTAAATATAATATATTTTGAGTATGTAAAGATGGAAAATTTATTTATCAAACCTAACTTTCACCAAAAATATTTTTAAAAATCGATCGACATTCATCTATCAGCTGTAAACGGCAACAAAACAATATAATGATAGAGACAACAAAAAAATACAATTAAATCTAATAATTACACATAAAAATTTTCTCAAAGTCGTTCGACACTCATCTACTATCAGTAAACTATAACAAAATAATATGATAATAGATATATCAAAATAATACAACTAAACCTAACCTTTACATAGAAAAAAATTCTCAAAGCAGAGATATCAAAACAATACAATTAAACTTAACCTTTAGCTAAAAAAAATCCTCAAAGCCGACCAACATTTATCTACCACATGTAAACTACAACAAAATAATTCGATAAAAGAGATATCAAAACAATACAATTAAACACAAATTTTACACACAAAAATTTCTCAAAGCCGATCGACATTCATCTACGAATTGAAAACTACGTACCCCAAATAATAAACTAATAGAGACATTAAGATAATACAATTAAACCTAACTTTTACAAGTCAAACGACATTAATCTACCATCTGTAAATTAAAATAAAACAATAAGATAATAAAAATATCAAAATAATACAATTAAATCTAACCTTTATACAAGAAATTCTTCAAAGCCAACCGACATTAATCTACGACTTGTAAACTACAACAAACAATATAGTAGAGATCACAAAGCTTTGATTTAATAAAACTAATTCTTGTTTGAGCGAAAATTTTGATCCTAAAAAATGATAAATGAAAACAAAGAAATATATATATATATACACACATGTTGAATTCTATTATGTTAACAAAAATAGTGAAGAAGTTGAAAGTTAGAAAATCAAGCATCCATCAATTCGGATATGCAATCGAATCAAGTTAAATGAGCATCGACCATATTCTGCAAACAAACAAACAACATAAGAAAAACAAAAAACAAAAAACATGAAATTAGAACAGCATTGTATATAACTAATGATAGAAATCGAAAAGGCTAAGAAACTGGTAGGATTACCAACCTTATATTGTGGGAGCAAAAATTAGGAGCTGAATATAAAGTATAAAAATATAATAATTACATAATGCATGGAGTAATATATAAAAGGGTTTTCCTTATTTTAATTTTAATTATTACTATTGTTTTTATATTTGGAAAAGGAAAGTCTCCTTAGGCGGTGGACAGCTCATGCAAATATCAGTTGAAGGGATAGTAATTTTTAATAGAAACAGTACAATAAATGTTTAATTAAAAATCTAAAGTTGGTAATTAAACTTTATAAGTAAAACGTAATCTCATATTCTCCATTATAAGTTTTTGTTCAACTCATTACAATTAAGAGCACTTTGTCCTAAACTTGAAATGAATGACAAGTTACCTCATTTTGAATAGTTTAATAAAAAAAACGACCCAGTTTTTCTTGCTCCAAAGCAATCAATAATAGGAATAGTAGTGTTTTTACGAAAGGTTTTTTCCCCTTTTCTATTTTGACTCTTTATTTTGTTTTTTTTTTCTTTTATCGTATTGGATAAGAAATTATGATTTTGATGATATATTCAAATATAAAATATGTACTTTTGATCTCTTTGATATTTGTTGTTTATTGTGTTTGTATTTCCTTAATAGAATTTTATTATTTATAGAATATTTTCTTAATAAAGTCTTATTTTAGGAATATTTTTTTAATTGAATAGTAGAAAATAAAATATTAATTAATTTTTATTTCATATATTTTAGGAGTCCTATATATTTTAGGAAGTCTAATTAATATAATAAAAAATAATTAAATAATAAATTAAAAAATAGTGAAAAGATAGTTTTGTCTAATAGAGAGTCTTTTAACGAAGGGCAAAAAGTTCAAATCACTTTTCTAAGGGTCTTCACACTTTTAGTATTATATATATATGTATATATATATATATACATACATATATATATACATATATATATATATATACATACATATATATATATATGTGTTCATTGATTTCTTCATATATATTTTTATGTTATTGTAAAATCTTTTAATGCAAATTTTGACTCTACTATTAACCTAATCGTCATAAATCAAACTAATTTTTAATGGATCAAGAAGTTGGGTGGATTCTTTTTAATGCATAAAAAAAATTAATTTTTTTTTTTTAGAAAAAAATGCCGTGAACCTTTAATATGCCGCCATGTGGCAAAACTGTTTTCTAAAAACTGGCTGTTAAAAGTAATGGCATGGATGAGCTAATTTTGTAACGGTGATGGCATGAATGAACCAACTTTTAACGGATGACATAAATAAGTCATTTCTGATAATTCAGTGACATATTTGATTCTTTTTCCTTTTAAAAAAGACTAATAAAAACCAAATAAGAAAAGAAAGCAAATAGTACTATTATCTGTACTTTGTTTGCTCCTCTAGAGCTTCATTTGCTTCTCTCATAGTGTGATGCGGATTTCTCTACTCAGAGCTTCTTTGCTGTTTCAAGCTCATATTTGCTCATCTTTTGTTGTTCCAAAATAGCTTCTTTGCTATTTTATCTCTAATATGAGCTATTTTGGAGCTATTGTTCCATCGATGAAAGATTTAATCAATTTCAAATTTAGAATCTTTAGTTTCCCCATGAACTCCTAAATGTATTCTCGAACGTCTTGTCTCACTTGATTATTCAGATACAAGGTAAGATCTTTCTTTTCTCATCTTTGATTTGTTTCAATCAACTTCGATTTGGGGCTGATTTCTTATTATGTTGCTTTATGATCTCTTTTATGTATTTTATTTGTATTTGTTGTGTTCACTGATTTAAGGTACTAGCATTGACCTTTATTTTCTGATTAATGCAAAGTTTGTTAGGAAAAGAAAAATAAAGTTTTGATGATGAACACAGTGAGTAAAACAAGTTCCACAACATGTTCCATGAAACATGTTCCACACAAGTGAATCTACTACTGTCGACTGATTAGCATGAATATCCTACAAGGCAAACAGGATGAAACAAGTTCAAATCCAAAAGAGTGAAGGCAATCCAAGTCAAGATAGGAAGGACATCAAGGCAGTCCAATTCAAACTAGGAAACAAGGAAAGGCGGCAGAAATTAAAAGACGGAAAAGAAAATCCAATTCAAGTAAGGAAAGGAGATCAACTGAAGGTTTCAATCAGGGTTGCTATAAATACAAGGGAAAAGATCAAAGAGCGGTGTGCACAAAAGAAACAGTCAACAATCAAGCAAACAAGTTCGTCTAGTTGAAGGAGAACCTAATCTATACTTCTTAAGTCGTAGATCAGTTGTAATAGGTAGGTTCTTTTAATTGTAACGTGTCATAGTTCTTGTACTCAGTGATCTATAAACTAAGATAGAAGTATTTATCTTCAAGTTGAGGAACTCGAAGATTTGGGAACACTTATCTTGGGTGAAATTTGTGCTTTTGTAGTGATAGAAATTAGAAGTTGTAATTCCTAAGTTACAAGAAGCCTTGTAATTGGTTGATTGTTGAGGCTCAAGAGTTTTATTGAAGTTGGGGTTAAATCCTGTAGAGGTACAAGTCATGATTTTTTACACCTTTCTTGTGCAGGGTGTTTTCCACGTAAAAATATTGTGTTCAGCTTTCTCTTCTGCGAACTGCGTTTACTTACCTGCTCCACAGATAGGCAAATAGTAGAATCAAGAAATCAGTAGGGCCCATACTCTAACAAGTGGTATCAGAGAGAGGTTCTCTTATATAAGGCTAGTACCTAAGAAAAGATCAACATGATGAATTCCGCACCTACTACTGGTCACAGTGAAGGACAGTCAACTACTAGACGTCCACTATTTGATGGCACTTACTTTATCTGGTGGAAAGCAAGGATGGAGATGTTCATTCAAGGAGAAGACTATGAGTTATGGGATAGGATCACTCAAGGTCCTACTATTCTAATGAAGTTAGTTAATGGAGAATAGGTTAAAAAGGTGAGAAGTGAGTTTACCCCTAATGACTTATTGGCCTTGAAGAAAAATGTAAAGGCAAAAAATATTCTGGTTTGTGGCTTAGGACCAGCTGAATACAAAAGGATATCAACCTGCACTACTACTAAACAGATTTGGGATGCACTGGTGAATGCTCATGAAGGCACGTCTCAGGTAATAAAATTCTAGATTTCTCTCCTTTTTACTGAGTATGAGGCCTTCAAGATGAAGAAGAAGGAATCCCTACATGAGATGATGACAAGGCTTACCACCTTAATCAATGAACTTACTTCCCTGGGAAAAGTAATTTCTGAGGAAGAACAAGTTGAGAAGGTATTAAGAGTATTACCTAAGTCAAAATGAAATGTTAAGGTAACAACAATCAGGGAAGCAAACAAGGATCTTGCTGGAATGACCTTAGATGAATTAGTTGGAAACCTTAGAACTTATGAGATGGAAGTTGATGGAACCAAAGAATAAGCACCTCCTGAGACAGTCTTGGCATTAAAGGCTTCTGATAGTGATGAAGAAATTGAGCTTGATAAGGAGCAATTTGCCTTCATAACCAAAAAATTTAGCAAATTCTTCGAGAAGAAGAAAGGAACAGGTGTTTAGAGATGATCCAATGACAATCCAAATGACTGTTACAAGTATGACAATATTGATCATCAGATCAGAGACTGTCCAGTCTGGGAAATAAAATGGAAGAAGGAAAGGGCAGAGAAGGAATTAAAAAAAAAGGCAAAAAGAAAAGAACAACATGCAATGATAGCAGCTTGGGGATCTGATTCAGATGAAGACGAAGTTGATGAAACTGCATTTATAGCTTTTGGAGATTCATACTTAGATGAAGAAGAAAATGATTCTGAGGTAAGTATACATGATCTTAAAGAAAAACTGCAACTATTTTTAAAATCAAAACTTGTTTCCCTAATGAGTGCCCTGATTGATGATTTCCAAGAGTTAACCTCTGATAGAGATGAATTGTTCAACAATTTTGCAAGACTAAAATTTAATCTCATTGATTTAAAGGCTGACACAGGAACTGTTGACAAAGAAAATAGCTCACTTAAGAAACAGATTGCAGAACTAGAAACTTCAAACAATGGTCTTAAATATGAAGTCCTCAAACTAACTTTAACTAATAATGGAAAAAGGCCCATGAGTAAAGATCAAGAAAATTCTGAACTTGAGGTAATTAGATACAAACAAGAATTCTATGATTTAACTAAAAAAATGAACAAGCTGAATCAAGAATTTTCAACACTAAAACTTGATATTGAAAGGGAAAATAGGTGGAAAAATTCCTCAAGAATTGTTCATAAGCTGGGTGAAAGAATGTACAATGAAACGACTAGATTGGGATTGAACAAAAATTTTGATGTACCCCAAGATTTGTGCTATATCTGTGGTAACCTTGGACATCCCACTACTGAATGCCCAGTAGCTGCAAAAAGCAGATCCAATAGTCAAAACCTGGCATGGAAAGGTTCTTAGACCAAAAGAAACAAATCCAGTTCTGGTCAGAGAAATAGTTTGAGCTGCATGTTGCCTGCATAGACTAAAGAATTCATCCTTTCACTCATAAAACAGGACCCAAGTTAGTCTGGGTTCCAAAGTCTAACCATTGATTTCTATTGCAGGAGAAAGTGAAAGAAAGCAAAAAGTACTGGTACTTAGATAGTGCTTGCTCAAGACATATGACTAGTGATAAGAGAAAGTTTATTTCACTCTCCAAAATATATGAAAGAGGAGTTCCGTTTGGTAATGGAAAAAGGGGAGTCATTACTGGAGTAGGGAATATTGAATCATCTGAATCAAAAGCATTGGAAGATGTCTATCTTGTTGAGGGACTAAAGCACAACCTGCTGAGTATTTCACAGTTGTGTGACAAAGGTAATAAAGTTATTTTTACTGCTGCAGGGGTCAAAGTCAAAAGGATGGACACCAAAAAAGTAGTGCTCACTGCAAAGAGATACAGAAATATATACAAAGCCGATATTATGGCATTACCAGGATCTGAGATGACCTTTCTAAGTGCTATATAAAATGATCTCCTCCTTTGGCACAGAAGACTTAGTCATGCTAGTCTAAATAATTAAACATACTTTCTTCCAAAGACATGGTATTGGGATTACCCAAAACCAAGTTTAAAAAAGAAAAGTTATGCAGTGCTGTGTAAGGGGGAAACAGGTAAGATCTTTGTTTAAGTCAAAGAACCATGTTAGCACTACCAAGTGTCTTGACCTGGTTCATATGGACTTATGTAGACCCATGAGAGTTCAAAGCAGAGGTGGAAAAAGGTATTTTTTTTATTATTGATGATTATTCCAGATTCACATGGAGATTGTTTCTAGCCTCTAAGGAAGATGCCTTTGGTGCTTTTGAAATCTTCATTAAGAAAATTGAAAAGAAACTAGGCTCTTCTTTAGTTTCCATAAGGTCTGACCATGGTACAGAATTTGAGAATGTAAAATTCTTAGAATTTTATTCAGCAAATGGTATAGATCATTACTTCTCAACTCCCATAACTCCACACCAAAATGGAGTGGTGGAAAGGAAAAATAGAACCCTGGAAGACATGGCTAGAACAATAATGCTTACAGCTGTCATTGCTCAAAACCTATGGGCTGAGACAATGAGTATTGTTGCATACATCATAAATAGATGCATGATCAGGCCTATGTTAGATAAAACTCCCTATGAATTACTAAGAGAAATAAAGACAAATATTTCTCACTTTAGAACTTTTGGTTGTAAAAGTTTTATTCATAATAATGGAAAGGATAATTTGGAAAAATTTGATGCTAAAAGTGATGAGGGAATATTTCTAGGATACTCACTTAATAGTAAAGCTTATAGGGTTTTAAAAAAATAAACTAACTGTGTTGAAAAAAGCATGCATGTAATCTGTGATGAATCCTGTGTTAAGACTAACCTGCAAGAAGGAAGTGACACTGAGGAATAGGAAATGTCACCCGGTTCATCTACTGGAGCTATCAAACATGGAGACACTTGATAGGGGGAACTAAAGCTGAAGTCACAATGACAGAGGGAACTGAGCCTCAAAATAGCCCCATTCAGAACATCAGCAGTAATCCTGGAAGCTCACTAAGGTTGATCCCAAAAGGATACAAGTATCAAGGATCACACCCTATTGAGAATGTACTTACTGATATTACATCTGGGATTACCACAAGGTCTAGATTGAGAAATATGTGTGCCTTCAAGGCATTTCTATCAGAAATTAAACCTAAAAAGGTAACTGAAGCATAGCTTGATGCTGACTGGATCATAGCCATACAGAAAGAGTTGAATCAGTTTAAGAGAAGCAAAGTATGGCACTTAGTTCCTCTCCCAAAAGACAGATCAGTAATTGGGACTAAGTAGATCTACAGAAACAAAGTTGATGAGCATGGAACAGTCATAAAATACAAGGCAAGATTGGTGGTCCAGGGATACAATCAGGAAGAAAAATTGACTTTGATGAGACTTTTGCACCTGTAGCTAGACTTGAATCTATAAGACTACTTGTTGCTTTTGCTGCCTACATGGAGTTTATCCTTTATCAGATGGATGTGAAGAGTGCATTCCTAAATGGCATTCTCAAGAAGGAGGTGTATGTTAAACAACCTCTAGGTTTTGAAAGCAAGGAGTTTCCGGATTATGTATACAGATTGGACAAAGCCTTGTATAAATTGAAACAAGCTCCAAGAGCTTGATATGAAAGGCTGTCAAAATTCCTGTTGGAACATGGTCATTCCAGAGGTAAAATTGACAACACTCTTTTCTTGAAATTAAATGGGAAGGACTTGATGATTGTACAGATATATGTGGATAATATTATTTTTGGCTCAACAAATATAAGTATGACCCATGAATTTGCCAAACTTATGAGTAGTGAATTTGAGATGAGCATGATGGGGGAGCTGAATTACTTCTGGGGCTTGAAAATAAAGCAGTCAGCCTCTGGGATAATGATTCACCAACAAAAGTATGCTAAAGATTTTCTTAAAAGGTTCTCCATGGAGGAAGCAAAAGAGATCAACACTCTTATTGCCACTTCCACAAAATTAGACTTGGATGAAGCAGGATCAGATATTGAGCAAAAATTGTATAGAGGAATGATTGGCTCATTATTATATCTCACAGAAAGCAGGACTGATATTATGTTCTGTGTAAGAATGTGTGCTAGATTCCAAGCAAAACCAAAAGAGTCTCATTTAAAATCTGTGAAAAGAATTCTCAGATACTTGAAAGGAACCACTGATCTTGGATTGTGGTACCCTAAAGGTGGTAACTTTAGTTTGGTGGGATACTCATATGCTGATTATGCAGGTTACTTGGTGGACATGAAAAGTACTACTGTCATGGCACACTTTCTTGGAACATGTTTGATTACATGGTCCACTAAGAAGCAAAATTCAGTAGCCTTGTCAACTGCTGAAGCTGAATATGTTGCTGCAGGTTCCTGTTGTGCTCAATTGCTATGGATTAAGAAACAACTTAAGGACTTTAGTATTGATGTAGGGTGTGTCCCCATTTTTTGTGATAACACAAGTGCCATAAACATATCCAAAAATCCTGTTCAACATAAAAGAACTAAACATATTGATATTAGACATCACTTTCTTAGAGACAATGTTGAAAAAGGTCTTATATCAATGATGTCTTATTCTACTGAGGAACAAATTGCTGACATCTTCACTAAGGCTTTAAGTAGAGAACATTTTGAAAAAAATAGGTTAGCCTTGGGGATGATTAAACTTGCATAAGTCTCCCTCAATGCTTGATTATAATAGCTTGTTTTATAAGTGAATGTTGATTAATTCAGTCTCATACATTAAAAATATATCATAAGTCCAAAAATTAGAATATGTTGACTCATGATTATGTTGATTTTGCAGAAAAGTTGTACCACTGAGGCAATTGTAACCATTTCTTTTAGGTATGACTAAATTTATCTTATAGTACCTTACTAAGAAACAAGTTGTTTACATGGTCCCTTCAGTTCCATTTAGAATGCCAAATATCAAGGGATCTGGTCTATTTTAAAAGCCGCTCCTTCCTTTTCTATCAGTTCAAACTTCTCAATCATTACTCCTCTGCCACATACAGTTATCCGTCTCTTCAACTTCCTCTAAAGTTTTCCTTTAAATAAGCTTCTTGAGTCTATCTTAACTCCATTCTCCAAATTAAGAAAAATATCTTGTTCCATTATGGCCTCTTCTTCATCCTCTTCATCTTCATCATCCAAAAACCCTACCAAGAACCTCATAAAATCCATTATCCTTCACCCAAACGTCACATTACTTTTTATCATCCCTCCGCAAATCTCCCACGAATTGACCAACTTTGCTGTATTCCGTCATCTCCAAAATCTTTTCTCCAAAATTCCTTCACCTTCTTCAGACTTCATGAAACCCCTTCTCCTTCCTCCACCCATCCCACTCAACATTGTTGAAATTAATGAAAACCCTAGTGACAGAGATGACCTTTCCATAGCAGACTTGATTCCCAGAAAATCCAGATCTCACTCTCATGGAATTATTGGATATTGAAGTAAGAATTGATCTACCTAGACTTATTTTGAAGCACATGCAAAGGGTGCTCATCAAGGAGAAAAATGGGCATGCACTTCCTTATGAATTCTGGCTTACCCCTATCCTTGAGGAGTGTAGGGTACCTATTTAAGTATGGTCTTCACAGACTGTGAAAGACATCATAGGAAGTGTAAATCATATGATGCTACCTGGTTCCATGAGGAATATGGATAATCTCATGCAGAGACTAAGAAATGCGCTGGCTGATAAATAGGGTGAGGTCAAAGATGCACAAGTTGCATTAGAGGCAACACAAGTTGGTCATGAAGAGGAAAGAGGGATTCTTCAAGCTCAAATTGCTTCCCTAACCTCACTAATGGAAAGAGAAAGAGCTGAAAATACTGATGTGATTAGGAAACTCACCTCTCTAATTCCCTCATCGTCATCCCTTTAGCCCTGGTTTCTGATATCCAAGACCAACTTTTTGTTCCTTTTCTTAAATGACTTGTTTTCTATTAGGGTGCTGCTGGTTAATATAAGTCACATCATGAATGAAATGGTCTTAGTTGTTTTCATATGTTTTGCTCCTGTTTTATCTTGCTGTATTCATGTTCTATTATTCTAAATTTTAATTGTCTTAGTGATTGCCTCGATGGCCATGAATTATTAAATGATTTTTCACTAGTTGAATCAGCTTTTTGATGATGTCCAAAGGGGGAAGAATAGACTATGCAACACTTATAACTCAATGACTAACCATGTTTCATTCTCTGTGATCTTCTAGTCATAGTTCTTTACTGAGTATGTCAGGGTTGAATAAAGGATGCTGAGGTGTTGAATTTGTCATCATCAAAAAGGGGAAATTTGTTAGGAAAAGAAAAATGAAGTTTTGATTATGAACACGGTGAATGAAACAGGTTCCACAACATGTTCCATGAAACATGTTCCACACAAGTGAATCTACTACTGTCGACTAATTAGCATGAACATCCTACAAGGCAGACACAATGAAACAAGTTCAAATCCAAAAGAGTGAAGGCAATCCAAGTCAAGATAGGAAGGACATCAAGGCAGTCCAATTCAAACTAGGAAACAAGGAAAGGCGGCAGAAATTAAAAGACGGAAAAGAAAATCCAATTCAAGTAAGGAAAGGAGATCAACTGAAGGTTTCAATCAGGGTTGCTATAAATACAAGGGAAAAGATCAAAGCACGGTGTGCACAAAAGAAACAGTCAACAATCAAGCAAACAAGTTCTTCTAGTTGAAGGAGAACTTAATCTATACTTCTTAAGTCGTAGATCAGTTGTAATAGGTAGGTTCTTTTAATTGTAACGTGTCATAGTTCTTGTACTCAGTGATCTATAAACTGAGATAGAAGTATTTGTCTTCAAGTTGGGGAACTCGAAGATTTGGGAACACTTATCTTGGGTGAGATTTGTGTTTTTGTAGTGATAGGAATTAGAAGTTGTAATTCCTAAGTTACAAAAAGCCTTGTAATTGTTTGATTATTGAGGCTCAAGAGTTTTATTGAAGTTGGGGTTAAATCCTGTAGAGGTACAGGTCGTTGTTTTTTACAGCTTTCTTGAGCCAGGTGTTTTCCACGTAAAAACACTGTGTTCAGCTTTCTCTTCTGCGAACTGCGTTTACTTACCTGTTCCATAGATAGGCAAATAGTAGAATCGAGAAATCAGTAGGGCCCATACTCTAACAATGTTGTATGATTTTTCCCCGGAAAAAACTGGAATTTTTTCTGTTGGTTAGAGTAGACGCTTATCAAAAGAATATTTCTTACAATCTATACAGGTTTTTGTTTATGTATAATCATATATATGCATGTACACTAATTATTTTGAATTTCTGTGTATAGTAGTAAATCAAAATGAGTTCTTTTACTATGTCATCATCCCTACCGATTCTGCATGTTCTTTTGGTTAGCAAATATATGAGCATGTTTTTTTTTTTTCAATTTTCTTGTCTTAATTGAACAGAGTTGATTATACAAAAGTTTACACATATATTAGTTCTGACTTGGATTATCTAATTTAGGTGGTCTGGGACTCACTGGCATGGGTGGATCTTTGTCAAACTTTTGGTATTTCACGGTGAATGATAGTAAAATTGTATTTTTATTTGTTCATGTGCGGCCATTACCATTATCTGCAATATGTATAGCCATCTTAGTTCATAGCCTTACTTTTCGTCCATAACTTATCAAGTTTTAGACGTTTAGATGCTTCTTTTTAGTACATGGATAGATCAATAATTAATTGACATGATTGTGAAACTGCTTTATAGGGGCATTATTCTCAGCATGGTTCTGATGTAAGATGGATTGGCACACATACTTCCTATTGATAAAGTTAACCAATTAACCCCTTAGAGCCTGTTTGGATGGTGGTTTCCCATGGTATGATATGGTATGGTTACCATGGAACCATGTTTGTTTTGGTTGTATCCTAAAAAGAGTGGTATGGTATGGTATTATTCCATGGTTTGATAACCATGGAATGAAGCAATTTCTTGAACCACCAATTTGGTGGAGTGGCATGATTCTCCTTTTTTTTTTTTTCAACTTTTCCCTTATATAATTTTGTTTAATCCCATTTTACCCTTTTACTCTTCTTAACCTAATATATTATTGTTTGAAGCTTAACCTACATTTTGCCCAATGTACGCCCAACTATGTTCTTATCTCAATGAATGTCTACGTCCGTTTCCTTTTTGATAGTGTTTTATTCATAATTTTTGATAAATATAAAATTTATAATAAGTAGGGGTATTTTAGTAAAATTACCCGTTAACATACAATATCATACCATCAATCCAAACAAAAAAACTGTTATTAAACCACAGTGAACGATACAGTCCATCCAAACATGGTACAAACCATATTGTACCATACCATACCATACTGTACCATACATTATGAAACCATGGCAAACCACCATCCAAACAAGCTGTTAGTTTCTTCTCCTTCTAGTGATTTTTTGATAGAAGTAGGCAAGATATAATGCAACAGGCATAGAAATTCATGCTCATTGAAAACTTAGATAGAAAATCCTTTCTAATTAATATTTTCCTTGAGAGACGTGTAAAAGAGAAACACGACATATAATTAGAGACAATGAAAGTATATATTCCCTCCACTTCAAAATAGTTGTCCTTTTACTACAATATTTGTCCGTTTAAAATGATCAAGAGAGCACTAATCTTTCTTTTTCCAACTTTCCACGTAACGTTAATTATTCTAAAATTAAGAGGGCATGAAAGTAGATAAATGCAAATAAAACTGGTCCAAAGTTGTGATCCCCATACTTTACAGGCGTGGAGTGGTCTATCTTTCTAACTGAAACGCTCCTAATTAAACACCCTAACAAGAGCCTCCATATTCTACAAACACATGCATCAAATCAGTAGAAGCATTCAATATGACCCCCATGAGCTGTTATTAGAAAATTGACCTTTTGTCAACAATTGTCTTTGTGCTGTTTCTAATTTATATTAATGTGCCTATTACCCAAAAAAGAAATTCATGCTTCACAGTGGTTAACCTGAAGAATCTTCTGGATGGTAGGTATGATCAGTTTCGTTACAACTTTCTAGATTCAGACACCTAAACAACTTTGTCAGTACTATGCAACCCCATTCATCTTTGGAATATGATAAAGGATTCAAGACTAATTTTAAACATTTAAGTGTACACACAGTGTTCCCATTGTTGTCAAGGATCCCTGTTGAGCAAAAACTACAGGATAATAAACTCGTGATTAATCTTTTACTATAAGCTGAAATGGGGCAAGAAATGAATAGGATGAATTGATTGTCGCTAGAAAATAAGAAAAGTCCAAAGGACATTTGGCAGTAGGCCTCCTAATTAAAGAAAAAAGAACAGTTAGTTTTGGATGGTCCTTTCTCCTTGCAAATATCGACACTAAATAAGGAGTTTAGGATGTAACATCAACGCAAGCTTTTTAAAATTGAAAAGTGGATACGTAACTATACCTCTTCCATCCTTTTATATGCAGGATTAAACAACTTGAGTGTCAGGGGGAAGATGTTGTACTAAAGCAGGTAAGACACCGCTCTGCCAGTATGTAACCAAAGAGGTTGGATCGAAAAGCAGTCTTCTCAAGTGAAGTTCTGCTAAGATGCAGCCAACTGCAAAGATATCATTAGCAATATCTTTAGAATAAATGTGCTAATGGTAACATTTCTGCTTCCAAAGCAATAGTGCTTGATATCCGCAGATAAATCATCACTCACATCAATCACATCAATAATAGATGGCATGACGGTGTTGGTGCTAAAGCCAGGTTTTGTGTATGTAATATTCTCTAGTGTCTTATTTAGAGCCAAGCTTTTCATAAACATTTGGATGCCGGTTGTAGATAGGAAACAAATGAGGTGCATGTTCAGAAAACACAACTGCTTTTTCCAATTCATGCAAGAATGATGTTCAAAAGCTAGAACTTTCTCAGTCACATCACTTGTTGGGAGCTGAATCATTTCTGCTTCACTGATCTTGTCACAAATTTCCAAGGTGGCAAGCCGCCTAGGAGGATGTGGTTTAGTAAAAAGTTGACGGTGTCCCTTTTTCCCATACTCAAATTCGATTTCTCCACTGGAATTCAATAAGGAGTACGCACTAATACTAGGATTTTTGGAAGGTCAGAAAGCATGAGCAGGGGGTCATTTTTATTGCAGCATTTGCTCTGTTGAATTTCTTTATCCTGAACTAAGTTCTATTTCTCCCCAACTTTAGCAACTCCATCATTCTAATAATGTTATATCCTTCATCGCTATGTTGTGATTCATATCATGCGGAGTTATTGTGATCTCTTTTCGATTTGGTTATCTAATTTTTCTTTTTTTCTTTCAACTTATCACTTATAAAATAAAATTTATCTATATATTTTAGTTCATTGTAATATATATGTTGATGGTGGTGTTATGTTTTACGTATTAGGGTACAAGAATCTGTATATAAGAAACACAAACTTCAATACTAGTTCAAGTCTAAGACAAGAACATTTATGAAGTTCTGTAACACCTTCAACACTAGATTACGAATAATCTATCTAAGAAGTGTGTTAAGATTCAGAAAAGGGATGAAACATAAGTTAAGACCAAGTCCTCCAAATTCACGGAGTGTCCTTAAGGAATAATTTCCCTCATTTTACCCGAGATTTTAGAATCTTCCTCCCAGGATAAAATGACCTTCAATCCGAATAATGGCGGTACCCCAAATTATTGGATTCAGCAAACTCACTCAACGGTTTGATAGATCACAAAGAAAGTTTTTCAAGACAAGAAGAGAGTTTGTATTTCAGAAAATTCGTACCTAAACCTGTGGATGAAAGAAGATTTATATAGCCAACATGTGCCTCTTCTGAAAAGTGGCAATGGTTCACTTAAAAGGTGTGACCTTTCTGGAAAAGCCATGTTTGTTCATCCAAAAAATGTGTCTTTTTCGAACAGGCATACCATTTCATGAATCGGTGTGTCATTTTGTTGATGGGTTGAATTCCTTCATTTCAGTACTGCACTGTTTCGAAACACTATTTTGGAATGTGCATGCATGCATATAAATAGAGTATCAAAACACAGAAGATAAAAGTTGCATTTTTCCCTTTGGTATTTTCGAACTGAATTTTTGTCAAATAAACTTTGTCCAAAAAGATAGATCTCAGCAATCGATCATTTTTTTAATCCAAAGCCGAAGCCGAGCCGAGCGAGGTATCTCTTATTTCTTTCCTCACTTACCATGTGGAGAAAGTGTCCCTTATTTTAAACACTCACAAGTTCTCTTCTTCCACCAATGTGGGAGAAAAAGTGAACTTTTCAATTTGGGATTACACCTTCTAAATTGGTGTCTCCCTTTTCCACCATTTTTTCTCCATTTTTCATTCACATTTTTTCATATACTTTGAACTCAACAATCCCCCACATGAATGGGAAATGACTATTTTTCCTAAAAATTTTACGGACAAGTATGTGATCATCAAGCAAAGACTGATTGCATCTGGATAAGTGAGTTTCCCTTTGAACTTTCCATGGTGAACATGCATTGGATGCACTCGATCAATCGGTAGATTTGATATCTTTGAAACGTCGAGCTTTAGTGTACACCTAGACAACACATGTCACACAACCAGCCTTTTACCGTTTATAGTTTTCACAGTTTTGTTCTTTTCAGCCATGAACACGTCCTGGTTTCATGAGGACTTAGAGAATAGGCCTTTACTAACATTCTCCTTGAAATTACTTCCACTTTGCCCTCACATAGGTGATTTCTTAACATTCAATCTTATAGATTAAACTATTTGGTCAAATCTGCCAAATTTAGATAACATTAAAAGACTTTTCACCTTAAGTCTTATCCTTGTTTACTAAACATTGTCTACATCATGAGAATGGGTTGGGTAATTGACAATGTTGAACCTGTTAGATACAACTTTGTTTGATCTCCTTGAACCTAACTCTTGGGATCTTCAATCTGCTAGGTAGAGTTACCGCTATGCTGACTGGTCCTAGGCCTTAAACCCATTTCCTTGGATGTCCTTTCCACTCTTTCTCTAGATAGACCTTTTGTAAGTGCATTCGACACATTATTCTTTAACTTCACATAGACAACAGTGATAATTTCACTAGAGAGAAGTTCTCTAATGGTATTATGTCTCCTTCATATGTGACGAGATTTACCGTTGTACATCATGATCCCTGCCCTACCTATTACCGCTTAAATATCATAATGTATACATATTGGCTCCACTGGCTTGGGCTAATAAGGGATATCTTCCAAGAAATTTTGGAGTCATTTTGCTTTTTCGCCGGTTTTATCCAATACGATAAATTCAGATTCCATTGTGGAGTGAGCAATACAAGTCTGTTTGGATGATTTCCAAGAGACTGCTCCTTCACCGATAGTAAATACATATCCACTTGTGGATTTTACTTCGTTCAATCCGGTGATACGTTCGAAACTATAAAACGGTGGTCGGGATATTGGGAATAGTAAATGTGCAGGAAAATTTCCTGCACACAAACTACTGAGGCCAGCCAATTTTTTGGGTCAACTTTGAATGATCATAACTCCTTTAATATAATGAACTAGGAGAGATGCGACCTATGAAAAGAAATATCTTTGATTCTTCTTTCCAATGCAATTGGTTTCATCTAAATCCAAAGTCTGAGTAAGGAGTTATACTCATTTTACTTCAGCCTCTCAAAACAGATTTTTAGGGTCAACTTCAAACGACCATAACTCCTTGTACAGGATGAACTGGGTGGCCTACTTTATATGAAATGAAATACCTTTGAATTATCTTTCCAAATATACCAATTTCACCCAAATCCAATATCAGATCAAAAAGTTATGGTCGATCTACTTTAGCTTATCAAAACAGTCCACCAAAGGATAGATTTGACATTATTTAAATTTTAAAGGCACTTTGGTTATTCCCTATGATATTATGGACGGGAATATGTGTATATATACATGTATATGAGTTCAAAAACTCATTTTCATCATCAATCATTGAGAAAGAACAAACCCTAGCCAAATTTGACCTTTAAATTACTTTTGATTCAACCGTAGAAATTCTAAAGTAATCCGATAACTGTGTTTGTCATCTCGAGAGCTTCGAACGGCACCTATTATTTGTGCAAACAGGATTGCCTAATCAAGAGGTGAATTCTAAGGTATGAATATTGTTTGCCTTTGTTAT